>NW_017802469.1:968854-995313 GCF_001625305.1 Branchiostoma belcheri | reverse complement strand
GAGGTTCCTAGGGGGGTCCGGGGGCATGCTCCCCCGTAAAATTTTGAAAAATGAACCTTCTAAAACGGCATTTCGTGCATTTTTGATAGGATTTCTGAAAAAAATCAGAGATAAATTTTTATTCAATGACAAAGGGAGCAGTTTTTCTACGATTCCAGTCCATCTTTTCAAGAAAAATCTTGGACCTTTACTTAAAAAGTGGACCAAAAAGTGGACCTTTACATAAAAAGTGGACCAAAAAGTGGACCTTTACATAAAAAGTGGACCAAAAAGTGGACCTTTGAGCCTTGTGTGGGGGGGGTTCTTCCGAACCCCCGAACCCCCCCTAGCTACGGGCATGTATACACTGCCAGCATGTATACAGCCAGCTGCAGCATCACATATCACTGCATCAAAGTAACTTACTAAGAAACAAAACATTAAATCAGAGCCTTTTGTTGTGACAGTCTCCTCTCTTCATAGTTATCTGCCATCCACCTTCCGGCATGGCAGCAGACATCTTTGACCATTTTCGGCATGTTGACCACTGTCAGAAATCAACAAAATTTCTTGTTTTTTTCCCCAAAATCAGGCGAAAATTAATGCGCGCGCTGATGTCATCCATAAAATTACTTGCTGTGGCCTAATATCACCCCATCAAACTTGAAGAACATCATTTCCCGAGATGAACTCGGCTTCATATGGACGTCGCTTGTTAGTTTATGGGGGATGAAAAACCCGGCGATTGTGTCGCGGAGCGCGAACAATTTTTCCACGGAGTCACGCAATCAGGATTGGACGCGGGTTTGATTGGGGGGAGTTGGAGGACCTCGGAGCACGCGCCACGCTTAACTCTGAATCAACGCAATAATGATGGCCTGCATGCCTGTGATTTTCCATTATGGAAGATGATAAAGAATATCATATCGAGATAGAAGTATGTGATGTGCATCCCAGTGGAGGATTTTCAAGGGATCGTCCAATAATGTTTCGGGGGATTAGAATACCAAGGCTCTCCCAAAGCAATAAAGCAAGGGTGCTCCCCCTGTCCCCAAAATCGTAGCAACTATCCCAAAATGTTCAAATTTAGGGTTTTCTTTTAGTAACTGTCAGTATTTTCATGAAAATTTGCTGATTTTTCATCAACCGATTAGGGGGCACCTCTCCCCTAAGAATTTCTGGGGAGATCCCTGGAATACCTAGTATTGAGTTGGGAGTAGGTTGAAAAACTTGAAACACTGTGCACAGATATCTACATGTAGTTTTGCTTTTAAAAAGCTTTTACATGTATGCCTATAGGGTTTGTATTGTTGTGTAGAAAAGGGCGGTATCATGAATAAGTTGGTTGCCCTAGGCCTGTTGCAGATATGTCAAAACTAATGCAAGTGTGTCTGTGTTTTATGACTTGACTTTGGGCTGATCCACTAAGATGTTTAGGGGCCGACTCTTTCCCTTTTCCTTCTCTCATTTTTCCCTTCTGACCAAACCACAACAATCCTGGCTTTCTAACTTTCAAACGTAGAAAAGGAAAATTTTGTAACTGCCCTGTTAGTCCAAAATTAGAGCAGTCCCTATTGACTAAAAAAAATCTCATAGAAACTAGTAGTCTCTGTCAAAAAAACTGTCCCCCCTAGTCAACTTGAAAAGTGGAATAGTCTACAGTCTGATGATGGAAAGTGTTGAATAATTGCAGAGACATGTAAGAAGAGAAGTTAATTGGTGATGGACAAATCTCTGTAATAAAAAACAAAAATGAACTGTCCCCAAACAGCCTCTTTTCAAAAAAAGTGAAAAAAAGTTCCCCCCCCTGTCAACTTCAAAAGTGGAACAGTCCCCTCTGTCAAAAAAAGTGAAAAAAAGTGTCCCCCCTGTCAACTTCAAAAGTGGAACAGTCCCGGTCTGATGATGGAAAGTGTTAAGCCGCAAGTGTTAAATAATTGCAGCGACATGTAAGAAGAGATTTTAATGGGTGAAATGGACAAAACTAAAAATGAACTGTCCCCAAACAGCCTCTGTCAGAAAAACAGTCCCCCCTGTCAGCTTGAAAAGTGGAATAGTCCAACGCCTGATGATGGAAAGTGTTGAATAATTGCGGAGACATGTAAGAAGAGATTTTAATGGGTGAAATGGACTGTTGTCCCCAATGATGTTTATGTATGACATGTCATTTGGCAGTTAATGATGCAGATGTAATGGGACCCAATCTGTAACGTTTCTGGCTTAACATCCAATCACTTCATCACTCAACGGCAAAGCCTTTTTAAAAGTACCAGTTCTCAAGTTGTCATCTTCTCAACTTAATGTAAATTATGAAACTTTTGCTGTATTTTCAGAGTCCCATCACAAACGTGTTTTAACTACGAAATCAAAAATTCATTTTCTCTGACTGTTAAAATAAATGCACGGTGTGCTTTTTTTGCAACTTAACTCTAAATTATGAAACTTTTGCTGTATTTTTAAGTTTTCTAGTTTTCAGAGTCCCACCACAAACTTATGCAGTGTTTTAAGTACGAAATCAAAATTAATTTTCTCTGTTAAAATTTTAAGTGCCACAATCTTAAATGAATACGTTTTAACTACAAAATCAAAACTTCATTTTCTCTGACTGTTAAAATTTTAAGTGCCACAATCTTAAATGAATACACAGTATGCTTTTTTTTGCAGGAAAGGATATCATAAATAAAATATACATGATTTTGTAAACTCTATGGAATCTCTTGGTAAAATTTCTGAACACATTGCTTTGATAATAAGTTGTACTTTCAAAGTGCAAATGTTTTACAGTGTATTCTTTTGACTGTAAAATTTATTGCAGGAAAAGTATTTCAACCTTTAAGCTTTATCATGCAGAGATACAATAAGGGTATCTAACCCAACTTTAAAGGCATCAAGTGCAGTTTTAGGACCTGGAAACCCAATTTTTCAAAGCCAGCCAATATTCTATCCACTCCCAATGTATATTGACTCTCATGGAACAAAAATTCTCAAAATTCTGACGGAAAATGGTTACTGGAAGGGCCCTGGGCTGATTTTTAGGGCACCACCCAGAAAATAAAGGATTCATCTTAGGGCTTGTTTCTGCAGTTTTAAAAGTCCAAATTATCAAATACTGATTCAAATGTGCTTTTGTTTAGTAGTATGTGTCAATATCACAAAGATTGCCTTATTCAGAATATTTCCAGTTTTGCTGCCCTGAAATCGCATTGGATGCCTTAAGAGATGCTGAGAGTCCTCGACCCTTAAGACAAGGATGGGACAAGGAGAAGGGCAAAGATAGCATATTGAATGTCAAGGCTCTGTTTTAAAAATAGCTGTCACTGTATGTCAGAAACTATGTTTAAGTGCACCTACACTGTATTGAAATAAATGGAAATGGGAAAGCTATGATTTATTCCACACTATTATATGCTGTGAATTGTTGATAAACTACCACTTGCGAAGAGTGACCCAAGGTTGAAGTAAAAGGCAAAAAGGACGCCATCAGAAACCCCCTCACATCCCCTCCCATGATGACAACGTAGAATATCCTCCAACTCTTCAAATAGTTGCGCAGATTAAAGGTCTTGAGGGTTGAAGCACTTCAAACTTAACCTCAGTGGAATGACAAAGTACAGGATTCAACACTTTCCACGTATGCAAATCTACTTCAGAGACAGGGCAAGTATCAATCAATATCGAGGGCTGCAGTTGGTCAGAAGGGCTAATTATATTACTGAGCTGAATATCAAGTAGACTACCTGTACCATCGAATCCCTTCTAGGTGGCAGATGGTAATGTTGAGTTCTAGGAATTACACTCTTCCATTATATGTACTGCAGAGTAAGGGATGAATCAGTAGATATCATGGGGGATGAGGGTTTACTTTAGCTTAGCTCAAGATATAATGGAATGCGAGTTTCCAGTTGTCATTTTTTTCAGTTTGTTAGACTTGTGGAATAGATTTGATTTGGTTTAATTTTGCCAAATTTTAGCTCCTTTCTTTGTTTGTATTGCATCAAACCAGTAAGTTACCAGATAAAATTGGTACAAAGACAACATTTCATTTCATTTTTCATTTTTCATTTCATTACCGTTGCTTTTCAAATTTTACAAAAATTTTAAAAATTTTCACAAAATTGAGTCATGCAAATCTGAGGTATCCAAGCAGTTCTAATATTTCCTCTCCTGCTTTAAGTTTAAGCATTTGTGACTAAATATTTGTACACCCAGGTTTACAATAGGTATTATGTTCGGTAACTGAGCGATAATCCGTAAGCCTTAACAATGTGTCAGTTGAAACACTTTCTCTTTGTGCCATTAATCACTGGAAAATCACTCTGTAAACAAAACCCTGCTTATCACAGTTGTGTAAACAATTCAGGCACACAGATTTGTCATGGATGTTTATTCACCCCACCCCTCTAGTTCTTAATCTTCAAGCAGATCTTATACAGTGGCAAGACGGTATCCATATTGGCCAGAGGAGTTGCCCAGTGTAGCCTCCGTAGCAGGCTTTTATATAGAACTGGGGGTTTGTTGGTCTTCGGCTGTTTTTTGATTAGCCTAGTTCTAAGCCTGCGCTTTTTTGTTGAGTTGAAAAAACGGGTAATTCAATCAGGCCGGCTATGTTGTCTATATGCAATCAGAAAATAGCCCATAAAAGATCCCAAAGACCATGAAGACCCCCAAAAACCCCAGTTCTTGGCATGCTATGGAGGCTAGGCCCAGTGGCTAATGGATACTGCCTTGGCCAATGGATACTGCCTTGCAAACCTAGGGTCTGCTTGGAGGTTATTTGCGGTAGTTCTACTAACTACTTGTTATATGGTGCATTTCTGTAGCCTTAATACAGCTAGGAATGATATAACTGCTTCATTGTACTTTCGACTTTGCAGAAAGGTATAGCATTTAGGGCTGGATTTAATTCAGGCCAGTATTTCCATCATATTATCAAAATAGTATTTCAATTTTGTTTTCCTGAATCATGAAGGCCTAGCAGTGTTATTATATAATGATAGTAATAGAGCTGGTATAATGTTCAACGATGGAACCCTGGCTACAAAATTTCATGTTTGTTTTCAAAGCCCTTTTTCTGAGGACTTTCATTGTGGTTATATACATACAGTGGGTACAAGAAAGAAAGGAAATACACATGTAGTAGGAGAGCTATGTAGGGTTGCCAGCCGGAGCTTCTATTGCGTGTGATCTACGTTTGATCAGAAAATACCCCATGTATGACCTATATATATATATATTTTAAAGTTGAACTCCAGTTATGTTGCTTTTGTGTAGCCTCTACCAGGCTTCGGGAGATGGCTGGAAAGAGTAGAAGAAATCGGTCAAATAGAGTGATAACATGCCGAGGGAGTTGGTCTGCTAGAGAGAACATTTTGCCGCACACGGCCTTTGTGTAGTCTTTAGCATGCCAGAACATGTGTTTTGTACATCCAGTCTTACATGGTTGTTTTGGCACATGGAGGGGGCGTCAAAATGTTGTAACTCATGGCGGGATCACGCCAGGATCACGACATGATCTCACCGGGATCACCCCTTACCAGTAACCAGAGAATCCCAGAGTTATCCTTGATGACATGTCCTCAGCTTTGGCAAGCACTTCAGACTTACTACATGTGTGCAGGTCGCAATGTCTTTGACATTGAAGGGAAATCTCCCACGCTCCCTGAAATTGGGCATGCACCCACATCAACTCAAACTTGTGGTAAGGCCACACCAATTTAATTTCTTGGTTAACGGATTGGCCGCTTCATTTTTTTCTGATTTGCAAAATAAAAAATTATTATTAAATTCAGAATCAAGTGCAAAATGCTCATATTTTGCCCTGAACAATTGAAAACAGTCCTTTTCTTCCTACTTGTTACAGTTATTCCATCTTTTCAATGCAATGGTATCATGAAAAGTTCAAAATTTATTGTTTAAATTTTGAACCAGCCTGGTGTGTTGACTTCATGGCTCCTATCGCACCATTTTGGGCCAAAATAGGATGCCTAGGCCTGTTTTTATTTTTATTTTTTTTTTCGCCCGCCCGCTGCAATATTTTTCTAGATAACCAAGAAATTAAATTGGTGTGGCCTAAGGCCACAATAACTAATTCTTATGGATGACATCAGTGTACCGGTTTGCTGGACTGGTTCTGGACTTGTAAAAATGTTTAGGTTCAAGTCCAAAAAAAACTAAATGTCAAAAACTGATTCCGGACTTGTTAAAAAAAAAAAAAAACATGTCACATACCCCTTTTCGTTCCAAACCATCTAAAACCTTCCATAGATTGTAAAATTTGTGCTGCAAAAGAAGAAATCATTGCCATCGGGCATCATCAAGTGTCGGCCTCCATGTTATGTTGCCACAGTTTTGCCCAGACAACATTGCAAGGTTGCCAACATGCAATTTTGTATATATCATTATCATGGAACTGAACCTAAATCTCTGGACTTGAATCCAGACCTGAACGTAAATGTGGGTTTAGGTACACAGCACAATGTAGGATCCAACTATGACTATATTGTAGTACGAGCACTGCATGCCTGTAGCCAGGATTTTGAATGGGGGGGTTCTCCCCACTGCTGGAGGGGACCTCGAGAGCTGTCGAGGTTCCTAGGGGCGTCCGTGGGCATGCTCCCCCGGAAAATTTTGAAAAATGAACCTTCTGAAATGGCATTTCCTGCGTTTTTGAGAGGATTTCCAAGAAAAAAATCAGACATAAATTTTTGTTCAATGACAAAGGGAGCAGTTTTTCTACGATTCCAATCCATCTTTTCAAGAAAAATCTTGGACCTTTACATAAAAAGTGGAGCAAAAAGTGGACCTTTACATAAAAAGTGGACCAAAAAGTGGACCTTTGAGCCTTGTGGGGAGGGTTCTTCCGAACCCCCCCCTGGCTACGGGCATGTACTGTACAGTATTACCATGTTAGCCTGGGTACCATCCGGATTTTCGCTACGCAACGCTCGAAAAAATCTTCGAGCGTTGCGTAGCGAAAATCCGGATGGTACCCAGGCTATTACCATGTGACAGTGGCTTCAAATATCCTGTCTTGTGTACAAAGACAGGAAATTGACTTACACAGTAGATACATTTGTACATGTACTTCAGTCTTGCAGGGGATTCTTAGGTTTTGTCGAATTTTTCTTCTCATACATAGGACCCAGCTATGAGTACTGTATTACCATTTTAATCCCACCATCAAAGTGCTTTTCAATTTCAGACTTAGTCGAGCAGGATGAACAATAAAATTGTCAGCCGGTATCATCTTTAGGAGCGAGGGTCCTTATGGTTCAACACACAGACAGAATTTTAAGTGTGCTTTCAAGTCTTGCCAAGTCCCTAGAACTTGGCTAAGTCACAAAAAGCTTAAGGCGAAAAGAAAGAAAAAACATAGTGGAAGAACTTGACTTGTTCTTGTTAGGGTATAGCAGGAAGGACATACATAAAGGGTCTTGTCTCTGACAGGAAATCTTTTGGGAATTCAAAGTCCTAAAAAATGTTCAGGAATTGGACTAATCTGTGTATGATGTCCTTTGACTACTAAGTAAAGAGATACATGTATGCTATCTTGACTGAACCGGAATCGTTCTGGTGGAACCGTTGCAGTTTTTTTAAATTGGTCACTATATACCTACACATCTGTGGGAGCCCGCATGCCCTTTTCTGTAAAGCGTAGTCGGCTGTTTTAATTCTATGTAGAGTTCAGACGGACCACTCTTATACAACGTAGAGCGTAATTGGCGCATTTTGTATAGAGCGTAATTCGCTGTTTTGATTCTACGTAATGTGTTGTAGCTTCCCGGAATTTATCATACAACTTATTGGGGAGGCTTCCTGAATTGAGTGTAATACGTAGCCAATTTAGCGTAGAACATTGTGGGGCCCCCCATGCAGGCCCTCATCTGTGAATGGTCAGGTCAAACTTAAAAAGGCAATTACAGATAAACTTGTTAGCAAGGCCCAACAATCAAGGGTATTTTGTATGTGTTAGATGCAGAAGTTGCAATTGGTTTTAGCATTGTATCTGACCCCCATTTCTATGGAGAAAGCTTGAATACGAGAGCCCCCCTGTTCCTGGCAGGTCAGGAGAATGGCTCCTATTTGAAATACTTTTTCCATTTTGACAATCACAGATAATTGTTAGCAAGGCCAAACAATCAAGGGTATTTTGTATGTGTTACATGCAGAAGTTGGCTTTATCGTTTTATCTGACCCCATTTCTATGGAGAAAGCTGCTATGAAGGTGAATATGAGAGCCCCCTGTTCCTGGCAGGTCAGAAGAATGGCTCCTATTTGAAATGCTTGCCTGGTCGGAGGTGACCACCTGCCCTCCCTACATCAATCACCAGTGCTGGGGTGTAAGGCCCCATTTCCCCTGCCACTGCCCTGCTTTCTTATGGATTACATCCAATTGCTAGATGTTAGAACCTGAAATCCAGCTGTGGAGAGAGTTGGGGATAGGGCTCAGTACTAGTACTATGAAAAATGTTAAAGACTCTCTCTGTGTACTAAGGCCACACCGTCTTAATTTTATGGATGACATCCTCTGAAGCGCCACAAACTAGTGCTCGCGGGCGAATAAAAAAATTCTGGCCAAAAATAGAAATGCTACTAAACCACAGGAATACAAAGCTGGTATTGTGAATTTGTGGCAGTACATAGCGACGTATACGACAAGTTGTGGAGCTTCGGCAGCCTGGGTGCCATCCTCCTGAGTTACCACCAGCTCCGTATTGTCGCTAACTACCATGGGCTACCCAGGCCTAGAGCCAGGCCAGAGCCTCGGAGGACGTGATCTTTTTTTTTCAGGACAGTGAGTGAATGTGAGTGAACAGGCGACAATCAATGCGTGCGCTGATGTCATCCATAAAATTTAGTCAGTGTGGCCTAACCTCCTTGTTTGTATGTATGAGACAGCAAAAGTCCAAAGATTCTCTGCTTAATATTGAAGAATAGGTTTGGACTAGATCTTTATAAATAAATAAAATATATAATTCATTGCCAAAAGGATCCAAAAGGAAATTCAATCACAAGATATCACAAATTCTGTAACTTATTTCTTCTCTCAACCAGAACCAGGCTACGGGGCCTAATCTACATGTAAGGCCACAGCAAGTAATTTTTATGGATGACATCAGCGCGCGCATTAATTTTTGCCTGATTTTGAAAAAAAACAACAATAAATTTTGTTGCCCTCTGACAGTGGTCAACATGCCGAAAATAGGCCAAGATGTCTGTTGCCATGCGGGAAGGTGGATGGCAGATAACTATAAAGAGAGGAGACAAGAAAAGGCTCTGATTAAATGTTTTGTTTCTTACTTTGATGCAGTGATATGTGATATTTGCTGTGTATATGTGATGTTCCCATTGAATCAAAACCATTTGTACAATGATTGAGTCAAAATTTCAAAATGTAAGAACCTTGTTTTTTTTCGCCCGCTCGCATTAGATTTGGAATCTGTGGAGGATGTCATCCATAAAATTTACTTGCTGTGGCCTAACTCATACAAAAGGGTTCCCAGATAGGACGTCATGTTGATGAATGTGTGGCTGTGAGCGTGTGTGACAGGAAAAGTGAGGACCACTTAGATTCAGCCTGCCCTGGGGGTCATTCTATTTCTTAGCTTCATTCTCTGGGTAATCCCCCATAGGAAGGCATGAAAAGACAGGCAGAAAGTTCCCGGCCTGACATTCAATGCCTTGAATCTCCTCTTTTTCAGCTTGGAACCCAGAGGCTAGCTTTCTATGAACGTACATGTAAACCGATACAGGGGATTTTTGAAATGAAATTGGTTGTGTTGGATGTACGAAATTTAAAATTCCTGCGGAGTAAAGGGTGAGGTTTATATTATAATTACTGCGGGTTGTAAGGTGTTGGAGCAAGGTCTTGGGTTCTAATCCCAGGGTTTACCTTTTATTGGGATGTAATTCTTTGTGGTTTGTGTTGCTTGTTGAAAGGAATACTATTTTTATTGATAATAACCTTTATTGTACATTCATGCCCTATCGGGCTAAGTACAGGTGAACAGATGAAAAGGTAATATACATGTTTGTAGTACAAATAGCTCTAAAACTACACTAATACAGAGGTTCAGCTTCTTCTTGTTTCTTTGTGATGTTAAAAATATAATTTGAAATGGGTTTGTTTAATACAGGATGTTTAAAGTGCATAAGATAGATAAATTTTTCTGAATCAATATTATCTGAAGTATTGGAAGTATATATATATATATGTATGTATGTATGTATGTATGTATGTATGTATGTATGTATGTATGTATATATGGATTATTATTATTTATTAGTTGCTAACACCATGACTTCAATGTCTTACTAATACTACATCTAGGTACCAGTATATAGTTTAAGATCCAAATATCTGAAAAAGCCATCATGTTATAACAGTGGGGTTCAAGCGCCGCTAACTGAACCATTCCAATGGGTCCGGACCTTTTGGCATAGTTTCATAGTCGTTAGCGCGCTGGTGTCGTAAGCTGGCTGCTCCGGTTTGGCACGGGTTCGATTCCCGGCGTACCGGGAGTCAGGGGTTTTCCTGTTTCTACTTGCTCCTGTCTGTTTCAAAATGAACTAGAGTTCCCCGATCTCATACCTTCGCCAAATGATGTTAATCTTTATGACTGACAAAGTTTAGATTAGATTATTCCCCCCTGATTTAAGAAATAGGAACCTAATTTTCATGAATTATATCATTTTAACATAATCTCAACCAAAGACAGTCTTATATTAACAAAGAATGCATTCTAGCATTTCCTAATAAATTATGCAAATGAGGTCCTGATTTGAATAAATTATGTTTAATGATGTTCACCTCAATTTAACTTTCAAATACCACAAGTATGAAATTCCAGGCAGTTATCATTACATAATTATAAAATTTTCTCATTAATTATGCAAATTAAGTCATTGTTAACATAATCAACATCTTCCTGTGTTTCTCTCGTTGTCAATTACCAATGTCACAAGCTTCAATTGTCCTATCATGGAATGCAGCTGATTTATAGAATTTCCCCATAAATTATGCAAATTACATCCATATTTGCATAATTGCACATAATTATATTAAGCATCACGTAAGCTACCTACATACCAAAAAACACGACGATCCGTCAACTGGTTCTTGAGTTATCCCCTTTTGAATATTTTCAAGAATTTATCCCTGCAGTTCCAGAGCAAGCCGCTAGGGGGCCTAAACTCACGTCACTTCTTTCCCAGCACAAGAGCTACCTACCATCTAAATTTCATCACCATAGCATGTCTAGATCATGAGATATCAAAACCGGAAGTTCAGCTGCAGTACCATAACAAGTCGCTAGGGGGTCCGAAATCTAATCATTTTGAGGTCTCATCAAGACCTACCCACCTACCAAGTATGAAGAAAATCCATCAAGGCCTTCTCAAGTTATCGTGTTTACAGACAGACAGACAGACAGACACACACATACACGAACGCCCCTGAAAACATAACCTTCTTGGCGAAGGTAATTATAGTATTGTTAGTTGCTGGCTCCATGACGTAAATGTCTTACTACATCTATAGTAGTGTATCAGTATACATTGTAGTTTAAAGGCATCCAATGCGATTTCAGGGCAGCAAAACTGGAAATTCTGAATAAGGCAATCTTTGAGATATCAACACATACTGCTTCACATTAGCACATTTTAGTCAGCATTTCATACTTTGGGCATTTCAAACTGCAGAACCGAGCCCCAAGATGAGTCCTTCATTTTCTGGGTGGTACCCTAAAAATCAGCCCAGGGCCTTGAGTAACCATTTTCCATCAGAATTTTGGGAATTTTTGCTCCATGAGGGTCAATATACATATTGGGATAGTGTGGTTTCAACTCAGTATGTAACTAGAATATTAGCTTTGAAAAATCGGTTTTCCAAGCCCTGAAAACTGTACTGGATGCCTTTAAGACCCAAATATCTGAAAAAGCCATCATGTATATGTACATGAGAACTCACAGTAGCTCTGTGGCACAAGCTCCCCCTCCCCCACATTGTTTTGACTTCTGAAGAGCAAAGTGCAGAATCTGGGTCAAAATTGTTACACTATCAAGTTGACTTGGGCCTGCTATCAGTACTCTCCAAGCAGAGGTTGTGGGGAATGATCGTTACCTTTTTATATATGGCCATTTTTTTTCGTCCTGATCCCCACCAACAAGCTATCAGATCCTTTAGTTAGAAAATATGAATTGCATGGTGTTGAAAAATACATTGCAGACTGTGGTCATATTGAGGTTGCTACATAGAAATAATTAAGCTCTAACACATTTGCTACAATGATTTCAAACTGAATAGTACTTGTACGTTTAATACATGTGATACAAAAGGTGTTTTATACATGTATGCATTGCTGTCAATAGCAATTGAAAAGATTAATTCTGATATTTCTAGAACAATTTGTACTGGCCTCAACATATGTGAATTATAAACTTTATAACAATCAGAAGTTTAAATTATGAACTCTATGATTCAGATATGTTTAGCTACAAGTGGTACAAAATGTTATAGAAATGTCAGAATTTTAATTTTTTTCCATTGCCATTGACAGCAATGCCATATATAAAACACCTTATTATACCTCGATTGTTATTTTTTTCTATACATGATTTTAGACTATATTTAATTTAGTACTGTTTGATTGTATAGTATAGTTTCTTCCAAAGAAATACTGAAGGCCTAAAGTTGGTACAAGTTTGATAATGATACATAATTCTGCATCGGCAGAACGTACTGCACCTGCATACGCGAAACCCGTAATGTATTGTACATAGCACTTCGGCAGAACGTGTAAAAAAGGTTAGCGTTCCGACATTAGTTTTCAAATGTTATGTCGGAAAAGATATCGTCTGCAACAGGCAAAATTCATATGCAACGTTGACCAAAAATCCAACAAAAACCGCGAAAATCCAGGGTTCTGTGCAGGCGCAGTACGTTCTGCGGACGTGCTCATTTCACCCATTGTTAGGAAGTTGGTTTATGTGGTGGGAACAAAGCCTCCGTTGCCTCAGGACAAGCTAAACAGGGATTAAGAGACACCGTTAGACATTTGTCACTGTTGTATCTACATCTCTTAACACAGAACATCTTCATTCAGAGGGATTACATGTGCTGGGCTTGTCGCCAAATACATGTACCTGCATTCTTTTCAGAACTATCAATTTCCCTATAGGTTTCAACTCCATTTAGTTTTATTATTTTTACCGTTAATATTTCACAATTTATCCAATTCTACATGTAAATCTGTATTTCGTACAGTATGAAATCCTTAAAAAACAGATTTCCGAGATCTCATGCCTCCATGAAATATGGGCTTCATATGTATATCCTGCTGACCTTTGCTTTTCATCGGTCAGAAGACGGAGTGTACCTGCACACCAGAAGTGACGGAAGGCTCTTCAACCTCGCACGTCTCCGAGCAAAAACTAAGGTTCGCAAGGTCCTGATTAGAGAGATGCTGTTCGCCGATGACGCCGCCTTGACTGCGCACACAGAGCCAGCCTTGCAGCGACTCATGGACCGCTTCTCTCATGCGTGCAACGAGTTCGCTCTCACCATCAGCATCAAGAAGACCCAAGTCATGGTCCAGGATGTCTGCAGCATTCCTAGAATCTCCATCGATGACCACATCCTTGAGGTGGTAGGCACGTTCACCTATCTGGGTTCCACCATCTCCAACAACCTGTCCCTGGAGGCAGAGTTAAACAAACGCATCGGCAAAGCAGCAACAGTTATGGCTCGCCTTGGGAAACGCGTTTGGGACAACGCAATGCTGACCACCAACACCAAGCTAGTGGTATACAAGGCTTGCATACTCAGCACGCTCTTGTATGGCAGCGAAGCCTGGACACTGTACTCCCACCAAGAACGTCGACTCAATGCCTTCCACATGCGCTGCCTCAGAAGAATCCTGGGCATCAGTTGGCAGGATCGTGTCCCGAACAAGGACGTCCTGGCACAGGCCGGAATGACCAGCATGTACGCCTTGCTCAGCCAGAGGCGTCTGAGATGGCTCGGTCATGTTAACCGAATGGACGATGGCCGAATTCCGAAGGACGTGCTGTACGGAGAACTAGCAACCGGTGCCAGACCTGCGGGGAGGCCCGTCCTCCGCTACAAAGACGTCCTCAAGCGTGACATGAAGGCAGGAGGGATCGACCAAACAAGCTGGGAGACAGTGGCAGCCGACCGCAGCAGATGGAGGCAAGCCGTGAAGACAGGCGTCAAAACCAGTGAGAAGAGAAGAGAAGAACAGTGGGAGGAGAGAAGACAGCGTAGACGACAGAGACCAGCACAAACCTGCACACAACCAGACGTTTTCACCTGTGTCAACTGCGGCAAAGTATGCCGCTCCAGGATCGGCCTCTACAGCCATAGCAGGCGATGCATGAAGACATCCTGACCCACGGCGCATATTCCATCGTCTCAAGAGACGAAAAGGATGCCAACAACATGTATATGTAAATTTCTTCCTTAATTATGCAAATGACCTCTACATTAACATAATAGATGCATCGTGATCTAAACTTTTGATTAACTCACAGTAAGTTGCACATGTCCCAAGTATGAAATTCCCATGAAACAGACAGACACACACACACACACACACACACACACACACACACACACACACACACACACACACACACACTGACACACAGACAGGCCAAAAACAATGCCTCCATTTTTCATGGAGGTAATAAAACTAAATTTGCATCTGGTGATAGCTATCGTTGTCAGGTTAGTTCTTATGAGCTGTATTTTCATTCAAAGCTACAGCTTTCCTTTGGGAGGAATATTGTTTGCGTGAGGTCAGCTAACACAACCTGTGGAATTTTCTGGTTCAAAAGAATGTCTAATTGAATGAAAAGATAAAACTTGAAGGTCAAGGTGCATAAAACTTGAGAATAAGGTCAAGATTGCTCAGATAAGACAGAATTTTGATTTATTATTTTGCAAGTCATGTATCAACGTTGGCCTCACTTTGCCCATGGGCTGTTTATAACAAGGCTGGGTGATCCCATTTTATGGAAGCTGTGGGGGGATCATGCCTCGTTCATCACGTTTGGCAGCCCTTTAGGAGGCTGGACATGGGGTTTTTGAGGATACAGTTGAACTGAAATACCAATCCAACTTTTCTGCAAAGTAGGAAATACATTTGCAAGAATCTCCTGGATCTTGATGTATTAAAAATAGATCAGATAAAGAGGACAACTAGAGGCACTTTGGCAGAACGTACTGCACCTGTGTGAAACCCTAATTTTTCACGGTTTTCGTTGAATTTTTGGTCAACGTTGCATCAGAATTTTGCCTGTTGCAATCGACATTTTTTCGGACATAACATTTGGAAACTACAGATGGAGTGTTAACCTTATATGCACAAATATGACCTTATATGAGACGTTCTGCTGAACTGCTATGCACAATACATTACGGGTTTCGAGCAGGTGCTGTACATTCTGCCAATGTGTTGCAACTAGAGGTTCAAAACATGCTCGTGCATAGTTTAAGAGTAATAATCATAAATTAATTTGGATGGTGACATTATAAACTGAGTTAGCTTCAAGCATTAGCATAGGCATCAAACCTCTGGACATAAAAGAACCCAACACACTTATTAAGATGATCTCTAGCTTGTAGAATTGACTTTTGATTTCATTGAAATTGCAACAATGCAATACATGCGGAGCAGAGGCAGCTGTTGCTGGTATTGTGTCCCGCACATACATGTAGAAATGAATACCGGACAGACAATACTCATTTTCGCTTGAGTCTAGTGGGGACAGTCGTGCAAAGTGCCTTTCACAAGATCGGTGGCACGTCAGGACTCGAACCCAGGACCTCTTGATTCCGAGTTGTGCACGCTGCCGTTGCGCCACACGACTTCACAATGGAATTGACTTGTGAGTTGTGGTGAGGCTACATTGCACTGTTCGCCGTCTAAAGAAAAATATTTTGACGTACGGCTACTTTACTTTGTGAGTGTTGGTAAATCAAGCCATAGGTAGTGCTCAGCTATCTGAATGTCGAACACGTATCCACATAAGTACATTGGTAGGTACTACATTTTGTAACTACAATGTTCCCAAGGATTGTCCATGCAAGACAACCTTTTGCTAGAAGGTGTAATTTGGGAGAAGTAAGGCTAGAATTGATCCCTCCGATTGATTTAACTGTACTTGTCTGTGCCTGAGCCTTCCAGGAAGTAAGTTTAATGGATCTGTGGTCATGGCTGTATGTTATCTTGCCTGGAGGCATAATTAAAGTAGCGTGGAAGTCCACTGGGGATGTGGAGTTAGTTCAGCCTCAATAAGTGTACAAATCAATTAGTTCTGTTAAAAAGAGTTGGATTGGCTGGACTGGGCAGCTTCAAATTGGAGATTTCCTTGATTTTGTTTCAAATTCCTCTTTATTCACATGCCCGTAGCCAGGATTTTGAATGGGGGGGGGGTTCTTCCCACTGCTTGACGGGGAAATTTTGAAAAATGAACCTTCTAAAATGGCATTTTGTGCGTTTTTGAGAGGATTTCAAAGAAAAAATCAGAGATAAATTTTTATTCAATGACAAAGGGAGCAGTTTTTCTACGATTCCAGTCTATCTTTTTTAAGAAAAATCTTGGACCTTTACATAAAAAGTGGACCTTTACACAAAAAGTCGACCAAAAAGGGGACCTTTACATAAAATGTGGACCAAAAAGTGGACCTTTGAGCCTTGTGGGGGTTCTTCCGAACCCCCCGAACCCCCCCTGGCTACGGGCATGAATTTCATGGGAGTACTTTGTTTCATACACATGTACGTTGTTGTACAGAGATCAAAGTACTTTTTCTGTTACTAGAAAGTTGCAAATTGTCTGCAATCGTACCTAAAATTTGGTACCAAAATTCATGGGAGTACTTTGTTTCATACACATATACGTTGTTGTACAGAGATCGAAGTACTTTTTTCTGTTACTGGAAAGTTGCAAATTGTCTGCAATTGTACCTAAAATTTGGTAAAATGTCCTGCAAACTTTGTACAGTCAAACCTGTCCAAGCCGGCCACCCAGGGGACCAAAGATAAGTGGTCACCTTGGACAGGTGGTCTCCTTGAAGAGGGTCGCCTCACAACATGACTAAGACATAAATGGTTTCCAAGTCGAGATGTTTGAATGTCAAATGCTGTAAGCATCTTCAGTTCTGTGGTGAATACATATGGGGAGGGTGGCACATGGAACAACTTACGTCAAACAAAAACATCATCCAGCAGTCATCAAAGGCAAACTGGCTGGTTTCTCCATGATTTCTCATTAGTTATCATCAATAATATAGTGATTAAAAATGATGTGGTCACCATGGACAGGTATCAGGCCTTGAGCGGACCCAACTCACGGCAGTCATGGTCACGTTGGCCAGGTGGTCACCTTGGACAGGTTGCTTAATTCTTGTGTCAATGAGGAAAATTTTTGGGACCGAGAACTTGAAGCAGTCACCATGTCCAAGTGGCCAGCTTAAAGAGGTGGTCACTTTGAAAGGTTTAAATGTATTTGAAATTTGAATCCACTGCTTTTAGGGTCACATTGACTATCGCAGAGTGCAACTCACTGTCACCAAGTACAGTAGGGGCATTGTCAATAGATAGCTTTAAACAATGTCTAGAGCTAGAAGTTCAAGGGTTAGGTGTAACAAGTTGATCGGTGTAATATAGCCAGCTGCCGCCGCGCCGCGTGCCTGCGAAGCTGGTGTGTTACGCTGAAAGGCGGTTGTACCGGCTATAAAGATACAGAATGATACAGATACAGATTGACGTTTGGACAGTCTACATAGAAAAGAACATCTTGGAAAAGGGCCGCTTGCTATGAAGGTGTAATAATGCCTAAACCTTCATCATCTTGTAACAACTGGTCCGCCCCCCTCCCATGCTGTCTGTGTGTGTTCTTGACTCCTGTGTTCCTACTAAATTCTTCAGGGCAGAGGCCAGGGCCAGGGTAAACCTAAATCTCAACTGTCTGTCCTCAAAGATTAAACACACCCTCCGTCACCCAAGTCTTTAACAAGCTTGTTAAAGTGGTGTGGCTGTGGTGTGTTGACTGTATGGATAGTGTTTCTTTTAATGGCTTCAGTTGTGGACTTAAGCTAGTCTACACAAGTTGTAAACCCAGATGTTGTGACTGATTCAGGAACAGGTACAGAAGGAAATGTTGGGAGGGGTTTGAGTAACTGTGTCAGGGAAATATGTCGCTTATAATAAAGCGTTAACTCACTTTCCATATCAATTGACCAGGTGCTGATGACGGCCATATTGGTGTCCCACTTTACATTTTGATGAATCATAGATCAAGGTTACATGTACATAGATGTTTTTCTGGTAGTTTTTTTAAGAACTTAAAAGTTTTTTTAAAGTAACTTTGTCAGGGTTTGAGTAACTGTGTCAGGAAAATATGTTGCTCATAATAGAGCATTCCATATCAATAACCAGGTGCTGGTGATTATGACGGCCATATTGGTGTCCCAATTTACATTTCGATGAATTGTAGACCAAGCTTACATATTTTTTAAAAAGTTGTTTTTTTATTCTCTCATTTGAAAGGTAGACATTTGATAAGATTTAATCATTCTTGGGGGAAAAAGATCCTTGAATGTCCTAAAACTGCAATATTAGCTGCTATATGGTTTACTGAAAATTGATGCAAATAGGGACCCCAACATGGCAGCAGATGTGAGATGATGTACATGCAAGTGTTGTATGTCACCTGCACTTTATACTTAACCGTTACATGTAACTCCCATAGACATTCACTTTTGGAAAATGTCTAAGGCTTTCACAAGGCATGGCTTAACCAAATGCTACCAGACAAATTTTTCTTTGCAAAGGCATGTTTGAACCATGAAGCTACATGTATAATTTCACAAATGATAGCTTCATGTTTGAACTATGATGTTCTTGCATAAAGTCACCCATGAGGCACAATTTTCCCCATAGGTGCAGTCCTGTAAGCCATCAGTTCCAGACAACCAAATTACCTTCTGGACAGGCGAATCCTCCTGTGTAAAATGATGCTCTGCTGCAGAGAGATTCACTGATAC
Source organism: Branchiostoma belcheri (assembly GCF_001625305.1). NCBI lineage: Eukaryota > Metazoa > Chordata > Leptocardii > Amphioxiformes > Branchiostomatidae > Branchiostoma > Branchiostoma belcheri. Next base: position 976,265 of record NW_017802469.1, on the reverse strand, counting down.
CTTTTTGACCTACAGGTCACTTCCAGACTGTAAGGAACGGTCAAGTACTTTGGGAGGGGTAGTTAAAAAGTTCAGGTCAACTGTACTATGTGACAGTGGTCATTTTTTCACTGGTCAACTAAAATCTCATGCTTTTTTTCGCTGGGATTTTCCTAAGTGCTATAGATGGCCTGGTGGTTAAGCTGGTGGACATAGGATTGAGAGGTCACGGGTTCGAATCCTAAATGCACCCTGCTAGATCCTGTGTCCTTGGGAAAGGCACTTTACAGGACTTAAATGGTTGGGGTATTTGAGGTAAAAGGCAATGCACCCAAGACGACACATGTACTGAATAACATAAGAACCCACTGCTATTTGCTTATGGGACTACCTTCACCTTAAGGCCACACCAATTTAATTTGTTGTTTCTCGGATTCACCCTGTCTATTTTTTTCTGATTTGCAAAAAAAAAAAAAAAAATTTTGTTGGTTCTTCTGAATCAACTGAAAAATGCTCAATGAAAGACATATTTTGGCCCCAACGGTTGTTCTGAATCAACTAAAAAATGCTGCATGAAAGACATATTTTGGCCCCAATGGTTGAAGAAAGTCCTTTTCTTCCTAGTTGTTAAAGTTTTTCAATGTGACAATGCAATTTTGTTTCATTAAAAGTTCAAAATCTATTGTTTTAGTTATAAACCAGTCTGGTGTGTTCACTTCTTTGCTCATATTGTAACATTTCCGGGTATCATGGGGTGCCTTGGCCTGTTTTTTATTTTATTTCGCCCTGTCGCTCCATATTTTTCTGAAAAAAATCAGAGAAACAACAAATTAACTTGGTGTGGCCTAATTTTTGTTTTGTTACCTGCCAGACAACAGTGTAAGTACAGAATTTTGCCAGTGAGTGTCTCAGTTTTGGACAGGGCTTGATTTAGTTATTGTGGAGGCTTTTAAGATCATTGGTTTTCATGCAGCCCAGATGTTCTCATTGAAGTACAATCAATATACCATTGTGTGTGACTGTCCATAAGTCATTCGTAAGTCATCAAATACCCTAAGGCCACAGCAAGTAAATTTTATGGATGACATCCTCTGCAGACTCCAAATCTAATGCGATAGGGAAAAAAAAAACAAGGCGGGCCAAAAAACAAGATTCCTACATTTTCAAATTTTGACATCATAAACGTTGTTAAACAAGAAATGATACCTATATATTGTGGTAAGTTTACTGCCAACTATTACAACATCTATTTCTCACTGTAAAAGATACAAGTTTTCAATCATTGTACAAATGGTTTTGATTCAGTGGGAACATCATATATACAAAGACAACAGACATCTTTGCCCATTTTCGGCATGTTGACCACTGTCAGAAGGCAGCAAAATTTCTTTTTTTTCCAAAATCAGGCGAAAATTAATGTGTGCGCTGATGTCATCCATAAAAATTACTTGCTGTGGCCTAGTAAATCAAGCATTTGAGCAACTCCACTCAATGGAGAGTGCTGGAGGAAATGGTATAGTTTTATTTTCATAAGGATTGCTTTTAAGGTGGATGGAACATCGCTTATTTAATACAAACAGCACTAAAAGTAACTTAGGGTATTGCTTATGGTGAAAGAGAAACATACATAAGCAAGAGGCGAATTTGGTTTGTAATCATTTTGCAAACAGATATTTTCTTCAGTGCATTTTCGTATTAAAAGTATAAAGAGACTTAGGGATTGAGTAAAAAGCTTTCAGCAAATTCTCTAGGCAATGTTTTATCATCACAACATATGGCCATAAAATCAGATGTACACTAGTAACTGTAGTTGTTACTTTAAAATTTGGAGTGCATCAATTTTGGTCATTAATTTTCATTTTGTCCATATAAAATCATTATCTTAAAGATGATTGCTACCATACATGTACATTATGTATATAATGAATTAACGTTAGAAAACATCTTGGAAAGAACTTTTGTTACAATAAGTTTAAATCATTGAAATGAGAATATCTGGTAAAAAAAATCAACATAGTTTTAAGAAAGAGCTAGAAAGGTAACATTTCCAAAGCAAATGCATGATGTTTACCTTCGCATATGGTCTGCTCTGTTAATTCTTATACATGTACAATGTATATACCATGTATATGGTGACAGGAGTCTAAATCCCTCCTGCTATAAAATTGCAACATGATGCAACCCAACACTAGTTACCATGGAGACAGACATCTGGTTCAGGTCATTGACCTTATTTGTTTGGAGAAGAAGAAGAAACAGAGCAAAAACAATATGTTTTCCTTCTGCGAAGGTAAACATACGTCATGTACATGTAACAAAGTTTAGCAATAAAATTTCTATTTCTTCCCATAGACTCATCACAGCCTGTTCTATAATGGGGTACTGTATTTGCCAAGGAAAACCATTACCAGTTTCCAATGGTGGTCTGTGTAATTAATTGGTATACAGTATACCTGGTGTCCTTGAGGCCAACCATTGATTAGTTTTAGCCCCAAAAGTACTTGAAGACAGGCCCGGACCCGGAGACTTCCCAATCCATACCATGAAATAGTGTAAGGCTTCGGAATCGCGGTTTTTTCAGATCTTGATGAATGTTTACTATTTCAGAAGTGGGGAAAAGGCCTTTCCTGTCTACTGGTTTTTGGAGCCGTTGCCTGCGTTTAGGAGGCAGTAATTTACTAAACTATCTGTGGGTGGCCGGAAACATGTTAGAGAACTGTTTATCAAATACTTTTGGGTGATTTTCCTGTTTTTTGGAGCCTGCATTTAAGAAGCTGTAACTTACTAAACTATCCTTGTGTGGCCGGAAACATGTTAGAGAACTGTTTATCAATGCTTTAGGCCGCACCAATTTAATTTGTTGGCTTGCTTCTTCATTTTTTTCTGACTTGTAAAAAAAAAAAGATTCTGGTTCTGAATTAACTAAAAAATGCTCGCACCATGCCTGCGAAGCTGGTGTGTTACGCCGAAGGGCAGTTACACTGGCTATATACCGATACAGAAGCTGGTGTGTTACGCCGAAGGGCGGTTCTACCGGCTACACCGATACAGAACCCATAAAGCACCATCACCTATTTCTGAAATACATCAGCCCGTTCATCGCTTAACCATTTATGGACATTAGATACAGTCGTAGCGGAGTAGTGATCTACGATTGCGGATAAGATTAACGTCTCTGGTACGGCCTCACAGAAGACATTTTGATCTCAGATACAGGAGTGATTTCTACCGCCAGTCCCTTCAAATACCAATTCCAGGCTGGGGTGGCTTTCCACTAGGCACACAAATGGCCCAGCCAAAATCCATTTGGCCGATAAAGCCCCCCCCATTCGCAGGTCGATAGCCGTTTATGGACCCATGAAATTTCCAGCGACTATGTTAAGCTGTAAAAGCCAATGATACATGTTTAAGGGAAAGGACAAGTGTGTCTGGGGTCTAGCTTTTAGCATGTTTAGCACACATAGTTTGGCCACACAAGGTTTTATGTACAGTAAGTAATATTTTACTAATAGTTACTTGCAAAAAGAAATATTTTACTACCAGTACTGTCCCTTATGATGATAGTCAATAAAAATCCATGCAGTACATATTTAGCTTTTAGCTGCATCACATATGTTTAGTACACATATTTTGGCCACACTGTAGGTTTTATGTACAATAAGTGATATTTTACTAATAGTTGCTCACAAAAAGAAATCTTTTACTACAATTTTAATAGTACTGTCCCTTAGATGGTAGTCAATAAAAATCCATGCAGTACATATTTAGCTTTTAGCTGCATCGCATGTTTAGTACACATAGTTTGGCCACACAAGGTTTTATGTACAGTAAGCGATATTCTACTAATAGTTATAAGCAAAAAGAAATATTTTACTACTAGTACTGTCCCTTAGATGGTAGTCAATAAAAATCCATGCAGTTGTAACAGTGCTAACTGACCATGCTAAATGGTCGTGCGACCTTTTAGTGTAGTGGTTAGCGTTGGTGACCGCCAAGCGGACAACTCGGGTTCGATTCCCGGTTGTGACCTGCTCGCCCCTTTCGGTTTTTACACAGTACATATTTAGCTTTTAGCTGCATCGCATGGTTAGTACACATAGTTTGGCCACACAAGGTTTGATGTACAGTAAGTAATATTTTACTAATAGTTACTTGCAAAAAGAAGTATTTTACTACTAGTAGTGTCCCTTAGATGGTAGTCAATAAAAATCCATGCTGCACATATTTAGCTTTTAGCTGCACTGTATGTTTGGTACACATATTTTGGCCACACAAGATTTTATATATAGTAAGTGATATTTTACTAATAGTTACTCTCAAAAAGAAATCATTTTCTTCTAGTACTGTCCCTTAGATGGTAGTCAATAAAAATCCATGCTGTTACAGTACATATTTAGCTTTTAGCTCCATCGCATGTTTAGTACACATATTTTGGCCTACATAAGATTTTATGTACAGTAAGTGATATTTTACTAATAGTTACTCGCAAAAAGAAATTGTTTTCTTCTAGTACTGTCCCTTAGATGGTAGTCAATAAAAATCCATGCAGTACATATTTAGCTTTTAGCTGCATGGCATGTTTAGTACACATATTTTGGCCACACAAGGTTTTATGTACAGTAAGTAATATTTTACTAAATAGTTACTCGCAAAAAGAAATCATTTTCTACTAGTACTGTCCCTTATGATGATAGTCAATAAAAATCCATGCTGTACATATTTAGCTTTTAGCTGCATTGCATGTTTAGTACACATATTTTGGCCCACACAAGGTTTTATGTACAGTAAGTAATATTTTACTAATGTACTCGCAAAAAGAAATCATTTTCTACTGGTACTGTCCCTTTGATGGTAGTCAATAAAAATCCATGCTGAACATATTTAGCTTTAAGCTGCACTGCATGTTTGGTACACATAGTTTGGCCACACAAGGTTTTATGTACAGTAAGTAATATTTTACTAATAGTTACTCGCAAAAAGAAATCATTTTCTTCTAGTACTGTCCCTTAGATGGTAGTCAATAAAAATCCATGCTGTTACAGTACATATTTAGCTTTTAGCTCCATCGCATGTTTAGTACACATATTTTGGCCTACATAAGGTTTTATGTACAGTAAGTGATATTTTACTAATAGTTACTCGCAAAAAGAAATCGTTTTCTTCTAGTACTGTCCCTTATGATGATAGTCAATAAAAATCCATGCTGTTATATATATTTACCTTTTAGCTGCATCACATGTTTAGTACACATATTTTGACCCACGTAACATTTTATGTACAGAAAGTGATATTTTACTAATAGTTACTCGCAAAAGAAATCTTTTACTACTAGTACTGTCCCTTAGATGGTAGTCAATAGAAATCCATGCTGTACATATTTAGCTTTTAGCTGCAGCGCATGTTTAGAACCTATATTTCGGCCCAGGTTTTTATGTACAGTAAGTAATATTTTACTAATAGTTACTCGCAAAAAGAAATATTTTACTACTACTACTGTCCCTTATGATGATAGTCAATAAAAATCCATGCAGGACATATTTAGCTTTTAGCTGCACTGTATGTTTGGTACACATATTTTGGCCACACAAGGTTTTATGTACAGTAAGTGATATTTTACTAATAGTTACTCACAAGAAGAAATATTTTACTACTATAGTACTGTCCCTTAGATGTTAGTCAATAAAAATCCATGCTGTACATATTTAGCTTTTAGCTGCATCACATGTTTAGTACACATAGTTTGGCCACACAAGGTTTTATGTACAATAAGTGATATTTTACTAATAGTTACTCGCAAAAAATATTTTACTACTAGTACTGTCCCTTAGATGGTAGTCAATAAAAATCCATGCTGTTGCAGTACATATTTAGCTTTTAGCTCCATCGCATGTTTAGTACACATATTTTGGCCTACATAAGATTTTATGTACAGTAAGTGATATTTTACTAATAGTTACTCGCAAAAAGAAATTGTTTTCTTCTAGTACTGTCCCTTAGATGGTAGTCAATAAAAATCCATGCAGTACATATTTAGCTTTTAGCTCCATCGCATGTTTAGTACACATATTTTGGCCTACATAAGGTTTTATGTACAGTAAGTGATATTTTACTAAATAGTTACTTGCAAAAAGAAATATTTTACTACTAGTACTGTCCCTTATGATGATAGTCAATAAAAATCCATGCAGTACATATTTAGCTTTTAGCTGCATCACATGTTTAGTACACATATTTTGGCCTACATAAGGTTTTATGTACAGTAAGTGATATTTTACTAATAGTTACTCGCAAAAAGAAATCGTTTTCTTCTAGTACTGTCCCTTAGATGGTAGTCAATAAAAATCCATGCTGTACATATTTAGCTTTTAGCTGCATCGCATGTTTAGTACACATATTTTAGCCACACAAGGTTTTATGTACAGTAAGTGATATTTTACTAATAGTTACTCACAAAAGAAATCTTTTACTACTATAGTACTGTCCCTTAGATGGTAGTCAATGAAAATCCATGCAGTACATATTTAGCTTTTACAGTACAGCTCGCGTCAATGTTAACATCGTGCCGCGTCAATGCCGCGTTCCCCGCGCGTTACGAACGCGTTCGGCAAATATGCATAAACGCTAACCCGCACGCGGCATAACGCGGTAGAGTTGGCGTATCGCGTAACCATAACGCGTTTCCGATCGCCAGACGAAAGTTAATGAGATGGCGTCAGATTTCATGTTTGTTTTACGGTTTTGTAAGACAATAGCGACTTGTCACCTTGAACAGCGTCATGTAGCATTGTTGGCACCTCTCTCATGTCGTTACAGAGATAGGAACAACTACAACTACAATTTTCAACACAAAATTTAGTGCGTTTATAACGTTTCAAAAGTCAACAGCCGTAAGAGAATGTATCTCACAAAGTGCCGACCGTCGCCAGGCCGACGCACATCGGGCCACGGCCCGCAGCGTTATGCAGCGGACGTGGAGTCTTGACACACAAAACTCTTCAAGAAGCCGCCAAAATTCCCCCAAATTTCCACCTAAACGGACGCTAGGCCAAAATGTCAACGTTTTATAGGGTTTCATCCGACGAAAACATTGTCGAACATTGTCGGCAAAGCGATACCACCACGCCCCCCTCCCCCAACTCACATATAACGCGCAGCCTTCCCTATAGCCGATACGTTGAAAAAACTGTCGTTTTCCAGGGGTATTTTCACACCGAATCTACGATCTTTGCGTACATCGGATAAAAACATATGTTATAGCTTTATTATTCTGAATAATGGTACGGTATCACTTTTTCAAAGTAGCAATCAACGACTAGGAAATCTGACCATGCCGATCCGCAGGGGGAGACGATCGTCCGGCGGTCCACAAGTCACCGCCAAGCCGGGCCGCCCGGCGATGATATCAGCCTCTCTGTAGCAGCGGCAGCCTGCT
>NW_017802469.1:924398-968109 GCF_001625305.1 Branchiostoma belcheri | reverse complement strand
CAGTATTATAGCATATGTTTCTGTTGGAGTCACTTTTTTCGTAATTTTTTTCTCTCCGTCATGCTATATACTCACATTAACAAGTTACATAAGTTCAAATCAAAGGCGTTCCAAAAACGCCCCTGTTCGAATAAAGAGATATTCTATACTTCTACTGTATGCTTGATGTTATAAAATGATGTAGAATGTGGCATAATTTTTTTTAAATAATACAAAACAAGCTGACTGGGAATCTCCGGACTGGAAAAAACGGCGATCCACTATCCACAAGTAGCAGGTAAGTTGGGCTAATCGGCCGGAAGATAGGACTCAGAAACGCAGGTAAGGAGAACCTTCCACCAAGAACTAGGAGTCATAGGACTTGTCATTTCAAGCAAGCAATAGCGAAAGGATATGTTTATAAACTTGTTACATTCGGCGATCGGGAGGATCGAATTACTGAAGGCACCGCCTTTTAACTTTTATGTCTCACCATGCGATACAATCCGTACTTCAAAGAGCAAATCTTGAAAGTCTTTGTACATGTACGTCGGAACGATAATGTTTTGTAAAGCGCCATTTATGATGTACACTGCATATACATATTCTTCAGAACAGTACCAATGAATAAACACAGGCATACATGTGTACTGAAGAATAATGCGACTGCGTCCAGTGGCAGTGCGTATTTGGGAACTGATTTAAGTAACTTCGTTCTCAAGTTCGATATACATCAAACCAAAAGTAGCACATGGACAAATAAAATCTGCAACTACTTTCTTTGTACAAGTAAAGAATTGTAAAGATGTAATGTAAAGAACTTTGTCTTATTCGCTAGCGAGTCAGAAGTTTTCTGTCTGCAAGACACTGGAATAATTGCACACAAACTAAACAAGGTAAGATTTCAGACAAAGGGAAGACTTGATTATATATTATAGCAGTCAAGAAGAGCTGGAAGGAAGCCTTGAGGCTGGCTGCTGACAGGGAAAGCTGGGCTACATTGACTGCCTCTTGCGTCACGAGACGCGGGAGCCCGCTATGAGGACGGAGAACCCGAGTCCACTAATAACACAATACTGAATAATGCTGGGGTCATATTTCCTGGATCACATTTCCAAACCGGGGGCCGGTATCGATGTTACATACACATGTGTAGGTCCTGTTCCCATCCAAACCTTCTCTTCTAAAGGTCGACATCACCTGTAATAAAAAAAAATAAATAATTTTTTCTCTGATTACTATGAAGAGCTGATGTATTTTGCATACATGTACATTTAATTCTGTTAATAAGTAATACTGACAAAACATATACTGGCACACAAAACAATCAGCTTATTCGATCATAAAATTTGTAGCTGATTACCGTATAGTTCATTGAAGTAATCAAGAAAAAACGGTCGTGTGCTAAGCGATTGTTGGTAACTCGTTTATACTATTTTAGCGGGAAACTTTTCATCTTCGGCTGTTCTACGTCCGCGGGCCACAGCCGGCTCGCAAGACATTACCACCGCAACGAAAGGTAAGGCAAGTGCAGCGAAACGTACAGCTTTGGAGAGTGTCGGCGATCAAGTAAGCAATGGTAAAAGATATTTGAAAAAAAAAAGAAGACAATATTACAATGTTGGTTTTATCGGTGGCGGGGGGGGGGCATTTAAATGTTAACGCAGTACGTAGCTTTGTTGTTCTTTACGAAAGGCGCCGACAGTTCTAAGCTGATTGGCAACAATCATTGAGGCGGGGAAGTATTTAAAATTTGACACCGAAACCAAAGCAACAACAAAAGGCTACTGTACCCCCACTTGCGATTCTGAACGTGAGAGAGTGGAAAGGTTTCAAAATATCTCGTACAAAGTAATGCTTATGTCACAAAATCAAAGGAATAAAAACCCCCAGCATTGAAAGATCTGGAAAGCTTCCCGCCGCTGGTTCCCACGATGCGTGGCCAGCACGTGCTCAGCGAGCTAGACAGAGTGGCGTCACGCCTTCCAAGGCAGAGACCGGACCCCGCCCACTGGTCGGGCGGCAGGACGTTTCACAAGAGTAGATTTTAAACTCCGCCCCAATCATTGCAACATCCCATGCCGTGTAACGTTACAATCTACACAGCAAGTTTCACGTAGTACAGGCTGGTATAGCCCCGCTACAACATGGCATTTATCAAGATTTTATGAGATTTGTGGTACGTAATGAAACAATTTCTGTCAACCGAACCTTTGTAACAGCATGGATGTCGTCTTTGTCCGTAAGTGCATAAAAACTGACCACGCACACTCACTGGATGTTATGTAGCGGTGGTAATGTCAACTTACGTTTATTTATGTCACGTTACGACGATCAAGAGCGTTCACGGCTTGCATTTCAAATTACCACTCATAAACCCTCTTACAATTGTGTATATACTTACGGGGTCGATGAGTTATTTTCTGCCGGTGTCTTCTGAGATCGGCGCCGGCTGGCTGGCGAACAATCTTGCGCTCGGGACGTGAGTGACCTACATTTCTTACCATGTGTCACTTGACTTTATTTTAACGAAACTTGGTGTCAATATCGACGATACCCAACAGAAAGATGCTCATTTATTGAAGATAACTTTATTTCCACTCTTCAACATTCTTATCTAAACATGCTATGAACGAATCGATGCCGTTCCAAGCTCCACTTGCCGGTGTTCGCTATATTCCTGCGGCGTCGACGGATTTCAGGGAAACCCTCAAATTAAGTACACACCCCGTCTTTGACGATTTTGAAAAGTTTCAAAACATGAGTGCTTTATTCTGGAATTTATGGTACTATCATTATCAAACGACACGAAACGTTATTTTTTCGCAGGCCTTAACCTGCTATACTTTGTACAAGCGACTCCAGATACGGGTACCCTTGATACTACACACCGCGGTATTGCCACAGTAGCCGTGCAGATCTTGTCACAGAAGATCGTAAAATTTTGACGTTGTCTTGAGTCCACGCATTTCCCACCCTGCGTGGGGTTAATCAGTACCCCTCCTACTTCCCTTTAATCTTACCGCCCCGTGCATATGAATACCTATGAAAACGCGTTATAGTTGAAACCCTGACGCTTGGTAAACGCGTTATAGTTGAAACCCTAACGCGTTTCACACCCTTCATTAACGCATGCGGAACGCGGTCTTATCGCGTCAATGCCGCGTTCGCGGTTGTCAGAGTTGGAAACTATAACGCGAGCTGTACTGTAGCTGCATCACATGTTTAGTACACATAGTTTGGCCACACAAGGTTTTATGTACAGTAAGTGATATTTTACTAATAATTACTTGCAAAAAGAAATATTTTCTACTAGTACTGTCCCTTAGATGGTAGTCAATAAAAATCCATGCTGTACATATTTAGCTTTTAGCTATATCGAATGTTTATTACACATATTTTGGCCACACAAGGTTTTATGTACAGTAAGTGATATTTTACTAATGTACTCGCAAAAAGAAATCATTTTCTACTAGTACTGTCCCTTAGATGGTAGTCAATAAAAATCCATGCTGTACATATTTAGCTTTTAGCTGCATCGCATGTTTAGTACATATAGGTTGGCCTACATAAGATTTTATATACAGTAAGTGATATTTTACTAATAGTTACTCGCAAAAAGAAATCTTTTACTACACAACTATAGTACTGTCCCTTAGATGGTAGTCAATAAAAATCCATGCTTTACATATAACTGTATATGAATCGTACATTTGTAGCCGTATTGATTATAGTTTTATCATTAGAGTACCCAACAATCATCGGATGAAACCTCCCTGACTAAATATCATAGGTATTGATGAGAAGATATATTTGGAGGTCAGTAGCCTCCATTATAGTACAGTAATGAAACATCCCTACATGGTAGACATGGGTAGAGGCAGAGTGGTATCTGTCGTCTGGTCTATTGAACAGTATCCAAGGGCTATATCTCCTTTCACAAACCTTTCTCTTCATCTGTAATGCCACACCAATTTGATTTCTTGGTTCTCAGATTTTTTTCAGAAAAAATATGAAGCGTTGAAAGGGCGAAAAAATAAAAAAATAAAAACAGACCAAGGCATACTATAACAGCCCCAAATGGCATGATCCTGGAGCCATGAAGTCAACATACCTGAGGCTAGTGTATAATTCAAACATTAAACTTAAAACCCTTTAATCAAACCAAAGTTACTGTAACAACTCTGAAGAGAAGGGACCTCCTTTAACTGTTGGGACCAAAATATGAGCAATTTGGAGTTGATTCAGAGGTTGTAATGTAATAATTGTTTTTTTTTTTGCAAATCAGAAAAAAATGAAGCGGGTGAGTCCGTGAACCAACAAATTAAATTGGTGTGGCCTAATTGTAGAAAAAATAGCCTTTAATTGAAAATAGAATTAATTTATATACTACCATTAAAATCAACCAAATGAAGGAACCCACATCTTATGGAAGTGGGTTTATTAGGTTGATATTGACTTCAAAGAAGAAGTTATTAATTCTAATTGTTCAGTTTAAACACACACAAAAAAAGATCACAGTGTCATTCAGAATGCGAATCAACCTCAGAGACAAGTTCCCAAATTAATTTTTCCTTGAAATCCTCTCAAAAATACAGGAAATGCCATTTCAGAAGGTTCCCCAAGCTTTCCTTACCCCATAGATAAAAAGAACTCCCTCAAGCAAAATCCTGGCTTTGGGCATGAAAGTCCTTGTCTTCAAGTTCCTATAACATTTTTTTTTAATTATTAATGCATTTAGAAGTTCTCAGTAGATATCTTTTCAAGAAATTCTCAGTCAAAATGGAGCCTTGTTATCTTGCACAAACATTTGCGACATGTTCCCTTCTGCACAGTGATGAGATAGACAGGGTGGGCGGAGTTACATGCACCCAGTGTCTGCTACTGTCTGTTGATTGACAGCAGTACAGCCTTTGATCTATCACTGTATAATCACACATCTGTCATCATTGGCTGACAGAGATAAATTGATAGAAACACCAAGGGGTTTGCTAACTGATAATTGTAAGTTAGAACTATGTACGCCATGTATCCAACATTTTCAGGAGCCTTAGTAGATTCAAAAGCTACCTGGTTCTTCAAAGCTTTAAACTAAATTAAAGGACCGTCATTGTGACAAATCTTTCTATAATGGCCTCTTAAGGGACACAGTAGACTAAAGGTGGCCACAATAGACAGGATTCTTCATGCTTTGGTCAATGGGTATCGCCAACAAGTTGCCAAACTTAGTACAGGTTTTACTACATTTCATTTCATCTGTTCATTTTGTACATCCATAGAACAAAAAACAAGAAAAAAATTGTCTCTGCATGTTCTTTATTTTTAATGCAAGCAATAAAGCAATTAGGACTTGCTCGTAGATATGAAGTTGGCGTTTGTTGCGTAGAAAGTTAGTGACGAAGCAACTCTGATGATGTATTACCTGTTAAACCTACTCGGTATTACTTTTAGGATGCCTGCAGTAACTGCAAGGCATGCACGTAGAACCCGTGCATTTTACGTCAGCAAGGGAAGAACTACTGATAACCAAAGCTCTATTTTTGGAGATGAAATGTTACAACCATCTCTTGAGATATCCTGAGCCAAGAGATCTGCGGATTGAACGGTATTTAGTAGGAGCTCCTGTAATGATACTAGTCTATCACACAATAGTCATGGTGGAAGGTAGAGTAGGAAATGGTTACATGCACAGGTGCATGTTAGGATGTGTCGAAGGCACCTGTCAGGTGCATGCTGGGATGTGGGGAAGGCACCTGTCAGGTGCATGCTGGGATGTGTAGAAGGCACCTGTCAGGTGCATGCTGGGATGTGTAGAAGGCACCTGTCAGGTGCATGCTGGGATGTGTAGAAGGCACCTGTCAGGTGCATGCTGGGATGTGTAGAAGGCACCTGTCAGGTGCATGCTGGGATGTGTAGAAGGCACCTGTCAGGTGAGAAGTGTGGAAAACACCTGTCATGTGCATGCTGTAATTGCAATTGAAGACATTTCAAAAATATCTTTCTAGTCTTGTGCTTTCTTAAAGTTTAAAGATAAAAAGCTTTAAAAGTTCCTCATTGAGTGCCCACCTCAAGCAATAAGGAAACATCCCAGTATAATGTTACAATGTATATCTGGGTGATTTCCCGTAGTTATCATTTATACACTACAAGTTAGTGTCATAATTATAGCCTATTTCATTGTGAAAAAAATAAAGAAAAATGCACCACAATGTTCCCACTCCCATTTGGTACATCCCAGTTTTTTCAATGCATACATTCTGGAAATTTCCAAACATTACAAAACACTATTTCCCCCGTTTATATCCAGATATTATGAAACCCAGTCATTACTACGGGTGGTCTGGAGCAAAAGCCATCCATAATGTAAAGAAGCCATTACCAAAGTCTTTTGAAATTCCATTTATGTTTAACAGACTGCCTTTATTATAGCCCCTGCTAATATATCACTCAGAGCACCTCCATGCAGTCTTTGTAACGGGTCGGTAGTAAAAAAAATCAATAAACGAATGAATGACTCGTCTTTCAGTGGTTTTCTATTACCGGAATTATTAGGTAGGGCGATATAGACCGCTATGGAGGGGAATAAAAAGGGCTGGCAGTGTGTAGGATAATTAGCTTTTATCATATGTTATATAGAAAATGTGCAATCCACGGCTGATCTTTTAATCTAGCAACAGACGAGAAATGGGAAAATTTGTGCAGTTTTTTGATAAACCAATTTTGTAGGATTTCTTTTCGAAATTGGCTAGACTGGGAATAGAGATTGGGTTGGTGGAGGGTATATTTCGGTTTATTTTGGTTAAAGCAGAGCTCACAAGACCACAGCAAGTCTTTCAAGTTGTGGTTTTAATGTGATCTAACAGGCTTAGGTTCAAACCCCGCTTGGGCATGGTGTGGTGGGTGGCATTCGTTATTTAGGATGGTGACATATAGCCCAGTGATTCAGGGAGCTTCTTTATATTAAAAAACCTATAGCATAAATCAAGGAGAGTATAGGGGTGACCTATAGCTAGTATGCTTGGCTAAAAACATGAACTGATGATAGCTAAACCACTTTGCATTATCAGGTAATACATAGGAAAATGATTATGCTTTATCTCAAGCATTATACATTCAACCTGCTATACGTTTACTGTATAAATATACAGTATTCTACGGAACCTATAATCCAGTTTTAGTGTAAACCATCTTTTGCATGCGAATGTACATGTAGCAAGGCTTCCCCCTTCTATTAGGAACCTTGATTAAAATCCTTGTTCCATAGCAATAGAAAAAGGCCGCTATAGAAAACTACCTGTGCACGAGAGATTATGTAAATATTGTCCAATGAATGCAGTGGAAAATGAAATACATTTTGTTAGCCAGTGTCCTCACTATGAGACCGAAAGAAACAGATTATTTCAGACAGTTACAACAATTTCTCCATCCTTTCGTCATTTAGAAGATCACCAAAAAACTGCCTTTCTACTAAGATCACAAAACCCACTAATTATGCAGAATGTGGGACTATATATTCATTATCCACTGCCTTCAAAGAAGAAGTCGAGCCCCATAATAGCTAGCATAGTAGTAGAAGTAGAAGTTTTTCCAGACAGTTGTTACTTGTCTCCTGTTACTGTATTGCAATGTGTTTTATTCTTGATTGTAAAAGCAATTAGCCTTCGGGCATGATTTTGTGAATAAAGTTTCATTGTAATCTGTTTATTGCAGCGAATGCAGCAATATGGTAGAGTGCCTGATGATCATTTTGTTGCACCAAATGAAAGTCTTCAGTTTAAAATAGCCAAGTGTAATTAGAGGCTACATGCCCACCCACGCTGAAAAGCCTTGGGGATGACAACTGTTTGCCATGTACACAACGTACATGTATAGGATTCTTAGGAAGAAACAGTCCCCCTATCAAATTCCTAGCAATGTAGCGCGCCTAAGGCCACAGCAAGTAAATTTTATGGATGATATCCTCCGCAGGCTCCAAATCTAATGCAAGCGGGCGAAAAAAAAACAAGGCAGAACGAAAAAAAAAGGTTCCTACATTTTCAAATTTTGACTCAATTATAGTACAAAATGGTTTTTATTCAGTGGGAACATCACATATACACAGCCAACATCACATATCACTGCATCAAAGTAAGAAACAAAACATTAATTCAGAGCCTTTTCTTGTCTCCTCTATCTCTTCATAGTTATCTGCCATCCACGTTCCGGCATGGCAGCAGACATCTTTGCCCATTTTTGGCATGTTAACCACTGTCAGAGGGCAACAAAATTTTTTTTTCCAAATCAGGTGAAAATTAATGCGTAATTTACTTATTTTAATATTACTGAAAAATGATAATGTTTGCAAATCTTCATCTTTCAATATTATAATACTGTTTGTCTTAATCTTAGATTAAAAACCCCTTAAAAGCCCATTCACTTCCTTCTTCGAATCCTCCTTGTAAAATTGGCTTACTTTTAAATTACTATTGTAAGTAAGCCCTGAAAAATTGCAACATAAAAATGCATGTCCATAACCATATAGATAACAGTATTACAAGCCTCCATCTAAGGCCACAGCAAGTCATTTTTCTGGATGACATCAGGGTGCGCATTAATTTTCGCCTGATTTGGGGGAAAAAAACAAGAAATTTTGTTGCCTTCTGACTGTGGTCACCATGCTGAAAATGGGCAAAGATGTCTGTTGCCATGCCAGAAGGTGGATAGCAGAGAGGAGACAAGAAAAGGCTCTGATTTAATGTTTTGTTTCTTACTTTGATGCAGTGATATGTGATGTTGGCTGTGTATATGTGATGTTCCCACCAGATCAAAACCATTTGTACAATGATTGAGTCAAAATTTGAAAATGTAGGAACCTTGCATTTTGTTTTTTTCGCCCACTCGCATCAGATTTGGAGTCTACGGAGGATGTCATCCATAAAATTTACTTGCTGAGGCCTAACATGGTCAAGAACTTCCTAAGCTGATTTTGCGGCTGTAATGTTATTCTGTACCGAATGCTGGAAAATGAAAAGTCCATATTCAGCTTGTAATTGTGTTAGAAAATCTAATTTATGCATCTGTAACACCATATATAAGCCTTTTATGGGACTCGATCCAAATGGAATGCTAATTCAAGAACAGAGATCTGCCACAGCGTCATATTCTTTCTAGTTTCGAGAACTTTCCTTAACCTAGGATACTAACTTAGGTACATGTACAATGTCATGTAATTTGTATTGGTTATGGTTTATTGGTAGCATTGGAGAAGGTTGTCAATGAAAGAATTAGCCTCTGTAGCATGCCAAAAACTGGGGGTTTTGGGGTCTTCAGGGTCTTTTGGAGCTTTTATGTGCTATTTTCTGATTGCATATAGACAACATAGCCGGCCTGGTTGAATTACCCCTGTTTCTTGACTAGAAAACAGCCGAAGACCACCAAACCCCCAGTTCTATAAGCCTGCTAC
Organism: Branchiostoma belcheri; assembly: GCF_001625305.1. NCBI lineage: Eukaryota > Metazoa > Chordata > Leptocardii > Amphioxiformes > Branchiostomatidae > Branchiostoma > Branchiostoma belcheri. The sequence goes on along the minus strand of NW_017802469.1, from coordinate 958,688 downwards.
GGAGGCTAGAAAGAATGAAGAGAAAAATGTGTTGTGTTTAAAAATACTAAATTACTAGCATAAAGGACTTAATTTTGTAGTAGATGGGGAAAGGAGGCTCCTTTGTATTCCAGGATTTTTTTGGTTGAAACAATAGTCTAGTTAAGCATCTTTCTTGTTGTATGATGTGTTCATATCATAAACATAAAACCACAATCACTATTTCACAATTTACGATATATACAAATGTATGTCAACCCAATAGAAGTTGGTGTCAGTCTATATTATCATCATCATTACCGCTGTATTTCAGTGCTTGGCACTGAGGTTCACTGTCAATATCTTCTACATTCTCTTATCTGTTGCTGTTTGTAACATTATGGTCTATGCAGCATTTGCTAAGAACTGATCAATTACATGAATTTCCCAACTTGTGCAGTGGTTTGAATAATTGCAATACATGTACTATATTAAAGCTGCTCACTCGGCGGTGACTTTTGGCATTCTTCCTAATCATCTGTTTAAGTAGGAAATGCAAAGTCTAACAGGTGATTACCTTCAACTTGTGACTGTCTTGGTTGATAAACGTCTTTTAAGCATGGGTTTGAGTATTTTCATAGCAGAATTATCCTTGAGTAAAGGAGATGTCATAACAATATTCAAAATGGTATGGTACTACTTCTACTAATGAATATCTTTATGTTTACTGAAGGAAAATATATTGCTTTTGCTCTGTTTCCTCTTCTTCTTCTTCCCCAAATAAGTAAGGTCAATGACCTGAACCAGACATCTGTCACCATGGTAACTAGTGTTGGGTTACATCATGTTGCAATTTTATAGTAAGAAGGATTTACACTCCTGTCATGTGAATGTGTTTGAGTAAGAATTAACAGAGCAGACCATATGCGAGGGTAAACTTTATGCATTTGCTTTGGAAGTGTCTTTTTGATTAAAATGTCTTCTTTTAAAACACAAGAAGTTAGTGCAGGTAAAAAGTTTTTGGTGCAGTTAAATTTTACCAATCGCCTGTAATGCAGAGAACAGTATTTACATGTACAATGTAGTTGAGAAGCCATAGAAACTTGCATGCAAAGATGACAATCAGGTCTAAGTAGCTGAGGTGCTGATTTCCCCGGTGGGCCATGTGATTAACTCCTAACCAGTGTTACTTTCCAGCCAGATTGCCGCGGCGGTCCCCTGGGCTTCTTGTCACAAATTATCACATTACACATGCAGAGTGGGGAGGAACGTCTATAGAAGGGCCTGCATGCCCTTTTTCGTAAGACGTAATCAGTCCTTTTTAGACTTCGTAATTCGTAAGCAGCCTCCGCAAAAATCAACGTAATTCTTATTCGGAAATTAGCCGCAAGTCGTAATCAGCTCTGAGACGTTAACGTAATTCGTGATCGGCGGCGAAATTTTGCGTAATTCGTAATCACTAACCCCCCATGCAGGCCCTCATATAGTAGGAAATGTCAGGGGTTGCCAAGTATCCCGTAGCGATACGGTAGCATCATTATCGTCCCTATAGAGACAGCGACACACAATGATACGGGAATAATAAGAGATTACAGAATCAATAGAGAGTGAAGCCTTCTCTGATGAAAAGAGCACGAGCCAGAATATCGTTAATTTTTGTGATCAGTATTTTTTTAAACTCTGCTTTCATCAACTGCAGGAGGTGAGCAGCTTGGCGTTGTCCTGGGAGTTATGAACAAAGAGAAAGGTAGATAACTAAAGGCTTTTTCAGGGCAGCAAAGCAAAAATATTCTTGGTGACGAAATCTATTTTATATTGACATTTAGTGCCATTTTTGACACATTTTTGTCATCATTAATTTTCATTTGAAGTGTTTGAAATAGCCCAAAAACAAGCTACATGTATATGAGGCAATCTCTTTACTTGTGTGGTAAAATTCATAAAAGCCTACGATACAAAAGAAGCAACTGTTTTCCATCAGTGACATTGCATTTTTGCCTGACAGATACATGTATAAGTATGCCATGGGATAGGGTTGATTCAACTTGCTAACAACTGTAACATGAAAAGAATGGCTAGAAAATTGACTAAGTCTTTGAAAAAAAAAGTCAGAGTTTTACCACACTGAAGTTGCACTGGATGCAAGTAGAGTCAAGGCTGAATGAAAGGAAAGGGACACAATAAAAAAGCAATTAGGAAACTAATAGTTAAACTTCTTTGATGAGAAATTCATTATAATGTTCTTTTTTGTCTTTTTGACCCACCCACATTCACTCCCTCATAAGTAATGTAAAGCTCAAACTGAAAATTTTCATTATTAATGTATGTATGAGGGAAATTATGTTATGACTAGGCATGTCGTTGTCCCAAATCTGGATCTAAAGCATCAGTCAATTATGAGGCACTAATTCTCAAATGACAACATTGATGAATCATTTATAAGAATGGGATGGATGGGGAAGATTGTATCACTGCTGGTAATTTTGTGTTTATTGCTGCTGCATAATCTTGTTAAAAGCATTTGATTGACAGGAGCTAAAGCATGGTCCCTATGGTGAATATGAAAGTGCTAGATGGAACAGTGTGTGACTGCAAAAACTTTACACTTAGGCCTAGAATTCACTACTAGGGCCACACCAATTTAATTTGTTGTTTCTCGGATTTGCCCTGTCCATTTTTTCTGATTTCCAAAAAAAAAAAGACTTTAGGTTCAGAATCAACTGCACAATGCTCAATGAAAGACATATTTTGGCCCCAACAGTTGAGAAAAGTCCTTTTCTTTCTAGTTGTTAAAGTTGTTCAATGTAACAATGCAATTTTGTTTCATTCAAAGTTCAAAATCTATTGTTTTTATTATAAATTAGCCTGGAATGTTCACTTCGTGGCTCTTTTTGTAACATTTCCGGCTATCATGGGGTGCCTTGGCCTGTCTTTTTTTTTATTATTTCGCCCTGTCACTTCATATTTTTTCAGAAAAAATCCTAGAAACAACAAATTAAATTGGTATGGCCTTAGCACATAAAAAATGTAATAAAAGTACAGTGTATCTTATGGTTTTAATGCAGTAATTCTCATGCTAAGCACCATCTGTGGTGTGTCATATGAGTAACCAGAAGTTGAAGTAAACACTCAGTTACTTACATGTACATGTATATGTTCAATGTTATCATTGAAAACAACAGGTTTTTATTTTGTCATCATATCAATAAAATCTCTACAGACATGTGTATTGTCAGATCACGTTTCTTGTGAAACCAAAGGTCCTTAAAGGTTAAGACACAAGTTTACAACAGGATTAAGAAGCTACATTTGGGAAAACTCCAAGATCACTGTACCAGAGCGCTTTGCTTCAGGTGATGGCTTTACAAACAGGGGTTGGTTAGTAGGGCTTAGCCTGTATATTTTGAGGACAGGGAATAGTGTTTTTACAGATGCAAATGTTCATAAGGCCATGTTGATCTGATTATATGGATGACATCCTCTGGGAACCCCAAAACCGATGCGAGCTTGCGAATAAAAAAAAAGTTTGGAAAGAAAAAAGTTGTTTTCATCACGAAATTAGACAAATGACACAGAGTATGGTATGGCAAATAATCTACTCTTCAAATTCATTTCTTTACATTTTTGTCTTTCATTTGATTTTGGCATTCTACGATATTGGAATCGTTTTTTAGTATCTTTTTTATGGTATATATTTGCTCATTTTGCAACTGTTCTGTACGACTTACAGTACGGTTGAAATTTTTTTGTGCACGGATGTCATCCATATAATCAAATCAACCTGGCCTAACTTCCACCTACCAAATATGTAATACGATGCTCCCATTCTACTACCTTTGGTATGGTGTGGACTCTATGTGCCCAGTTCTCATGACCCTTCAAAATGGTGGGCATTTTTCAAGACACAGGGGTCCACCTTGACTTTCACTTGGACCTCTCCTTGGGATTAATTAAGGTTCAAAGTGCTTCTCTCTTTGGAGTATCACTTAGGCCACAGCAAGTAAATTTTATGGATGACATCCTCTGCAGACTCCAAATCTAATGCGAGCGGGCGAAAAAAAAACAAGGCGGGCTGAAAAAAACAAGGTTCCTACATTTTAAAATTTTGACTCAATCATTGTACAATGGTTTTGATTCAGAGGGAACATCACATATACACAGCCAACATATCACTGCATCAAAGTAAGAAACAAAACATTAAATGAGATCCTTTTCTTGTCTCCTCTCTTCATAGTTATCTGCCATCCACCTTCCAGCATGGCAACAGACATCTTTACCCATTTTCGGCATGGTGACCACTGTCAGAAGGCAACAAAATTTTTGTGTTTTTTTCCAAAATCAGGTGAAAATTAATGTGGGCGCTGATGTCATCCATAAAAATTACTTGCTGTGGCCTTAGTGAACACATTGTACAATGACTGACATTAACATGCAGTGCAACAGTAAGTTAAATTATTAGAATTATTGTGAAATATAGAATGTTAATATGATCATTAAGTTATATAGTTTAAGACAGATGTACTGTAGAATATGTTACATATTGATTGAAGTAAATGTTAATTGATATTATCCATCTTAAAAAAATGGTTTTTAGGAATGTCTTATATGATTTACTGCAAAAATTGGTATACTAAATCTGTATAATTATGCTGCATTTTTCCTTGGCAAACTATCACAACTTAATCTACCTTATATCAATAACTCTACTTAATGATTGCTAACAGTTACCAAAGTACAATGTACATGTCTTTCAGTACATTCTGTAATTTAGCTAGTTGTTAACGTATGGTGGAATATCAGTTTTGAAAAGTCCATATAATTGCACAAAGATTTCCTGTACACACTATCATCAAATATTTTATGGAATCAAAAGATCCATGTCATAAAAAGTCTTAAATTGTATGATAGATGTATTTCAGTACATTCCATAATTTAGCTATTAATGTATGGTGGAATGTCAGTTTTAAAAAGTTCTATAATTGCGTAAAGATTTCCTGTACACACTATCATCAAATATTTTGTGGAATCAAAAGATTCATGTCATAAAAAGTCTTAAATTGTATGATAGATGTATTTTAATATGTAGATATGATAACCCTAGGGAGTCTACCACCTGAGAGGTTTAAATTAATATTTCTGTGGTTGATGATGCAAAAGGGATATTATTTCGTCACCCAGGGGCCATTGGGCCATCAGTACCAGATGGTGCATAACTTTACCAGGATAGCCTGTGACAGGTCTTTCACAGGTTGCACTTCCTGGGGCCACACCAATTCAATATGTTGGTTCTCTGATTTTTTCAGAAAAAATTTGAAGCAACAGGGCAAAAAAAAAAGTATTTTATTATAGCCCCAAATGCTATGATAGCAGCCATGAAGTCAACACAAAAGGCTGGGTTACTATTTAAATAATGAATTTTGAACTTTTAATCAAACCACTGCATTGTTAAATGGAAAAACTGTAACAACTAGGAAGAAAAGGACTTTCCTCAACTGTTGGGGGCAAACTATGAGCATATTTGAGTTGATTCAGAGCTAGAATCTTTTCTTTTTTTTCCAAATCAGAAAAAAGAGGCGAATCCGAGAACCAACAAATTAAATTGGTGTGGTCTAAGGCCTAGGAAAAATGTTGTGTTTCCTGTTTCAGTCCTGAAAAAAATTGGGTTGGTAGGTAGGGTTGGTAGGGATTTTTTTTTTTTTTTTATTAGACTTCTCTTGGCAATCTCTAGTGATTGAACTTTTATGAATATAGTTTAACAAAGTAAAACTTGCATAAGGATACTTATATTTTCAACTCAGTATGTAGATACACAACTAAATGGCTTTGAAAAATCGGGTTTCCAAGCCTTAAAAACTACACTGGATGAAAGATCCTTCTAGGTGCCAGGCGCATCCCTATACCTGTCATAGAATTTGATGAGTTGGTGATTATTGTGGTTTAATTGTATGCTCTGTGATACCTATGATTTCCCAGAGGAGACAGTAGTTATAGATGCTCAAGACAGCTCTCATAATGTGCAGAAAGTTTATTATTATCATTACCACAGGGCAAGTCAGAAAAGTGTCTGATCTATGTCACAGAAACTTAAGCTGTGGAGTTGGAAAAATGAGAGAAAGACACAAATTTTCAAAATAAGATATAAAAAAAATAAAAATCTCCAAAACATTTTTTGGGGAGGGGAAAGAGAGATTTTTACTTGGGTTTGATATTTTAAAGATACTTGTCAATAAGCTCTATTTGTGTAACCAATTGAACAAGTACTGAGAAAAAGTAGTCACTTACTTAGTATGATAGACAGGTGGTTTTTAAATACTGGTAGGATTTTGCCAGTCAGTTTTCTCTGGACAAAAATTAAAATGATACGTAATATATTTACTTTTATTATAATGATATAAATGCATATAAAAGTCAGTTTTGACATTCTGTTTTCTAGTTTTGCTGTTCCTGACACACATTTTTCAAAAGTAGTGTCAAGTTTGGTGAGTCACCCCTACATAACTAATGGTCCACCCCTTAAAAACCACACAACCAGGATCCCTCCAACTGCAGCCCATTCTACCCCCACATAACTAATGGTCCACCCCTTAAAAACCACACAACCAGAATCCCTCCAACTGCAGCCCATTCCACCCCCACACAACTAATGGTCCACCCCTTAAAACCACACATTGTCAACCAGGATCCCTGTCAACTGCACTAATGGTTCATCCCTTAGAACCACACAACCAGAATCCCTCCAACTGAAGCCCATTCCACCCCCACACAACTAATGGTCCACCCCTTAAAACCACACGTTGTCCACCAGGATCCCTTCAATTGCACTAATGGTCCACCCCTTAAAACCACACAACCAGAATCCCTCCAACTGCCGCCCATACAACTAATGATCCACCCCTCAAAACCACACAACCAGAATCCCTCCAACTGCAGCCCATTCTGCAGATAAGGACCATCTGTTCAGCTGAAAGGGAAGAGGCTTCAGATTAAAGCCAGACACAGCCCATCCCTGTTACCTCTCATTAGTGACCACAGTAGCAGACTGGTCCATATCAGATCCTCCTCCATTAAACCCAGTCTGCCAGAGATAGCGTAAAAACGGACTTTAAAATGACCTTGAACTACACTTAATCTCCGCTTACACCAAAGTCAACGTAAGCGCATAAAACCTGGTAGATAAGTTGTCTAAACAATCCATATCTGTTGGTGATTAGTTATACTTGCATCTAATAAATCTGGTTATACATTGTGTTTATCCAATTATAAAAGTCAATCATATCTACAACATTGTTTCATCTAGGTGTCCCAACACATATGAAATGTTTTAAAGGCATCCAGTGCAGTTTTTAGGGATTGGAAACCTGATTTTTCAAAGTTAATATTCTATATAGTCACTTATCTACCTACTGAGTTGAAACCACACTATCCCAATGTATATTGACCCTCATGGAGCAAAAATACCCAAAATTCTGACGGAAAATGGTTACTGGAAGGGCCCTGGGCTGATTTTTAGGGTACTTCCAATAAAATAAAGGACTCATCTCGGGGCTTGTTCCTCCAGTCTTAAGTACCCAAAGCATGAAATAATGATTGAAATGTGCTAATGTGAAGCAATATGTGTCAATATCATAAAGATTTCTTTATTCAGAATATTTCCAATTTTGATGCTCTGAAATCGCATTGGATGCCTTTAATTACATTTTTGTAGGTCTCTAGTTTGTGGAGTTGGATGAAAACGATATATTACACAAGAGAATTGTTTCACTTAGAATATTGCTTGATAGTAGTGATTGATACATTGAAGGTTTGAATGTGTTTTTCTTTCCCAATGTGGATAGCTCAATCTCTCACTCTGCAGAATTTGTCACATATTTTAAAGATTTTTCTTAGCTTTCTAGTTGCTACAGAACACTTTTTGTTCATTCAAATCGTGTAGAAATGTGCTTTGCATAATTATATAGCATTGCAGTATTCCTTTTGGAGAGAGATTTAGAGTTGTTTGGTGACGTACATTTTGTATCAACAAAGTTCTTCACCAAATTACTTTGCTTTCTATAGTGCTCCTCAAAGCTTTAATACACTGACTGTCATTGTAAGAGGGCCTGCATGGGGGGGGGTAGTGATTACGAATTACGCAAAATTTTCGCCGCCGATTACGAATTACGTTAAAGTCTCAGAGCTGATTACGACTTTACGATTTGCGGCTAATGTCCTATTATGAATTACGTTGATTTTTGCGGAGGCTGCCTACGAATTACAAAGTTTAAAAAGGCCTGATTACGCCTTACGAAAAAGGGCATGCAGGCCCTCTTATAAGTGGTAAAGAACATATCAAATTTGTGAGATTTTATTGTAATCCGCACATTCAACTTGCAATCAGCGGTACCGAAAAGAAGACCTTGCCACTGAACTATTGACTTAACGGTCTTTTACAGAGAACGTGTGTTTAGTGACCTCTACCCCAAGCCAAGGTCACTTTTAATCAACCTTGTTACGACCCTTTAAGGGGTTCCTTGACCTTGGCAGTGGTGCAATAAGAAGGGAGGGAAAGATGCGTAAACCTTGACCCAAAGGAAGGGTCTTATAGGAGTTTCTATAATCATCTGCCAAAAAACTTTAATGCATGTAGTTACATTATTGTAATTTGTATTCTGTGAACCTATCATCTGATAATTTGTCTCAGGTAGCTTGAAAGAAAATTTGAGAAAAGTGACACAACTTAAGGTTAAGGAAATTCAAAATCACTAGTGATATCATACATTTATTTGTTCATCAACAATAAACCAGTCTATATACATTATGTAATCTAATAATTTGCCTCAGGTAGCTTGAAAGAAAATATTTTGAGAAAAGTGATGTAATGTAAGGATAAGGAAGTTATAAAAATCAGTAGTTATAATCTAATAATTTGTCTCAGGTTGTTTGTAAGAAAATTTGAAAAAAAAAATGATTGTGATTTAAGGTTAAGGAAATAAAAAAATCAGTAGTAATATTATAATCTAATAATTTGTCTCAGGTAGCTTGAAAGAAAATTTGAGAAAAGTGACCTTCTAAAAATCAGTAATTTTCCTACATGATCCTCTCAGACATTTTAATTTTAATTTCATTTAGACTCCTGTCTCAAAACTGTCTTCATCAGTTTTATTAAGGAGCTTTAAAAATGTATACCCAAATGAAAACTACCAGTATAGAAATTTGTGTTGAAAGCTTAGTTTTACAGTAGGCACCCTAAGTGCACCCTAGTATTAGAATTCAGAACCAGTAAACCCCTTTTGGGTCCCCCAAAGACCAAAGCACTCACTAATTCAAGCCACTTGTGCCACCCAGCCACAGCCTTTCCTGAGGAAGTGCTTCAAATTTGACAGGTTGAAAGGAATGATACAAGTCATAACGGGTGACCTACAAAAGTAAGACATCTTAGTGACAGCTGGCTTGAAAGTCTTCCCATCATGCACCTGTCAATAGAAAGCCCAAGACGTTAACGTTGCGGAGATGCAGAATAACTGGTGATGTAGAAAGAAAGAAAGAAAGAAAGAAAGAAAGAAAGAAAGAAAGAAAGAAAGAAAGAAAGAAAGAAAGAAAGAAAGAAAGAAAGAACTTGATTGCACAATTATTATACATCAGGTACAACGTATGGCAACGACTATACATAGCATATTATGTACAACATTATAATAATATATGGAGTAAATATGAAATACTTGATTGCACAATTATTATACATCAGGTACAACGTATGGCAACGACTATACATAGCATATTATGTACAACATTATAATGATATATGGAGGACATATGAAATTTCACTTGGATGTATTAAGATAAGAATGGCACATTTATATGTATATTTTTACTTGATTATTATTCTTTCACTTTCTTATTTGAGTTGCCAATAAAGAATAGCCTGTCCTTTTGTAAAGTGACACAGGTTTGTGTGCAAAAGTTGCTGTACATTTCCTCTACCAAAAAATAAAAAAAGTTCAACAAGCCAAGAAAACATGTTACTAGTCTAACTTGCAAACTCAGAATCCTTTTATAAAATTTGTTTTTATCCATCAGTGCTCTTCTCTACACCTAAACTGGGCCACCGCGTGACCTTTTGAACTCAGATACTGGACTGTGAGACTGGATCTCTGGAGTGTAGGAGGTAGGAAGTGGTGACACATCTGGTGTCGATTATGTAACTCCCGGATAAGACCAATAAAGGACAGGGACCCAGTGTCCCTGGGATCAGTCTGGCCCAAGCCGTGGTCTGGTGTGGTCATCTCTATAGCGGCATCCAGCATATATAACACTGGTGGCAGCGGACAGCGCTTTCGGGCGCTCAACCCACGCCATACCGACAATGCCGCCCGACTAGCATCCCTGACCTCGGCTAAGCAGCGATCGACCGCCGCCATCGTTACCATGCTGCCCGATCCGCCAGCCCGCTACCCGGCCACACCGACTCGACCCCTGACAGCCGCCATGCCGCCCGACACACCAGACCGCCGCTCCGTATCCGGACCAAACCGACTAAGAATCCGTCGACGCTACCCCTACGTGCCACGACCTCTTTTCTACCCAGCCTTGCTCCCGTGCACCAGGCCTGCCGTGAACCTGCCATTTGTCTCAGCCATGCAACCCTGCCCAAGACCGTGCCATGCCGTCATCTTCCGGCCCGAGGAGCCTGTGCCACGTCGCCGCGTCCCGACCGCCGACCGACCGCGGAACCCAGCCCGCTGACTCCAGGCAGCCCTCGTGTCGCAGACGACCGACCCCATCATGAGTATAGGAACTGACTTTCTAACATGACGTGACCTACTTGATCTTTGCTGCGAACTCAGAGTACTGTGTCTCTACCCACAGAACTTTCTAAGACCTATGAACTCTTGTGGTGTTGACTTGTTGTCGCACAATATGTGATGTTTTCTATGTTTGCCCTTGCTCGATCGTACGCCTACGGGAAGCGACCAAGCCGTCTTGAACCTGTGTACTTTTGTGTTACTTGCAAATGATGCTTGCCTAGTAGAAATGCTTGCCTACGGGACGACCCTGCTAGGAAGATCATGTATTAGCCTTTGTATTTTTGTGTTTCTTGCGAATGATGCTTGTCTAGTAGAACCGCTAGCCTACGGGACGACTCTGCTAGGAAGATCATGTATTTTGCGTTCCCGGCCACACTGTAGCTGTGTGACGGTCCGGAAGTCCCCGTACTGCCCCACGCTTGGGAGTACTCGAGGAAATGCGAACTTTGCCGCTGTGCAAGTTCAAAGGTGCTGTTTTGTATGTGAATTGTTACTGTTATGCCTGTTGTTCGTTCATTATTGTGCTCCAAATGTACTGTATAGCAGCGGTCCGTCTTACCCTTACCATCAAATTCCAAAGACCATGTGCACATCTGCTTTTTGTCGGCCAAGTTAATTACTAGCATCCTGTTACTTTATGGACCCAATTTCAAACCCATTAGCATTGTTGTTTTTCCGGTGGCCATTATTATTACAGCGGTAACACTTTTAGTTATAGATTAGCGTTTAGCCACTGTAGCATTTGTTTGATGTAGTTTGCTGTTAGTTGTTTTTGTTAGGTGTCGAGGACGACACCTTTTGTGAAGGGGGGCCAGTGTAGGAGGTAGGAAGTGGTGACACATCTGGTGTCGATTATGTAACTCCCGGATAAGACCAATAAAGGACAGGGACCCAGTGTCCCTGGGATCAGTCTGGCCCAAGCCGTGGTCTGGTGTGGTCATCTCTATAGCGGCATCCAGCATATATAACAGGAGTACTCTGTCACTGTCTAGTTTGTCCTGGTGCTGTTTTCATTTGGCCCACTTACACCTGTACAGTTCAGATGCTCTGAAGGTTTACATGTTGACACCTAAAATATGTGCAGGTGTAGTCTGCAAAAAATGCCTTTTCTTGTTTTTCTTGTTTCTTCTTCCACAAAGAAAAAAATCCTTCAGGGAAGAAAACTTTCTGCGTGTAAAAAAAAGATTTTGTCCACGTATGAAGAAGTTTTTTCTTAGAAATTGTTTCTTTTTTCTTGTAGTAAGAATATCTTCCTTATCGGTTTCTTATCATTTAATTCATGTAGCTGGATTTTTTGTTTTGTAGAAACATCGAAAATGTTATTCTTGCATCAAGATTTATATTCTCGTACCAAGAACGTAATTCTTGCAAATTAAGAATTAGGATCTTGAATACAATTGCAGTAGGCAGGAATATAATAATAGTACCCAGCATGTTGCAATTGCCAGAACGTATAGTATTTTTACGTACTGCACCTGGCACCTGCGCAAAATCCTGATTTCTCACGGTTTTTGTCTGATGCTTAGTCAATGTTGCAATTTTTGCTTGTTGCATACAATATACTTTTCCTGACACAATATTTGGAAATTATAGTCAGAGTGTTAACCTTATACATGTATACGCTATTACGACTTTATATGAGACGTTCTGCCGAAGTGCTATGTACACGACCTTACGGGTTTTGCGCAGGTGCAGCACATTCTGCCGACGTGCTTAGTACTACCCCTGTCTGGTATATTGTAGAGCTATGTATACTCTGGCCAGGGATATACATGTATTTTGGGTTGCTATACCCAGTATTCATGGAGTAAACTGAAATCTGAGGATTTAGAAAAGATATACTCAAACCTGCTATGTAATCAAGTTATTTTTAGTGCCTCACGGACATACAATTTTTCTGAGGTGTAGCCTATGGTATGTACTTCTATAGGAGAAGGGTGATAGTAGGTTTCTCTTTTCCTCATATCTTCGCAGGACAGCCTTTTATACAGACACAGTTCTTTGGGCCCTTCTTCAATTTCCTTTTAACCAGAAGTTAGAAATAGATTTGATTTGGTCTCAGGAGCAGTGACCGGTTTCCTGGTAGTTGCATAAAGCTTCGTATAGAGGTATATTTCATGTACTCAAGAAAGCTATCAGCCTAAAGGGCCTCTAAGATCCCTTCCCTCCCACACGTGGCTTTGGGAGTGGAGCCCTGGATGTTTAAAATAGCAGGGCACAGTGAAGATATCCAACAGACAATCCTACTCATCCATCAGTCTCTTCCCTATCTCGGCCCATCTAAGTTGGTAAAAAGGTTCTTGCAGCTTACCGGGATAGGGTGAAGCTAAACCATATATCAGGCACTAAATATAGGGCATAATTGCATAGAAGTAGTCCAAAAATGTATCCTTGGGGAACCCGTACATTATTTACTTCCTGAACAAAGTAATCCTTGGACTATTTTCAGCAGCAAGGTTTTTTGATATATACCTGTAACAAGCTCCAGTGTTCTATATAGTTTACATGATTTTACATTATGATACTGTAAGAAAATCTCTAAATGTTTTGACAGTTTAAGATCAAGTTGAACCACTTACCACTCTAAGATAAGTGCTTTATTTTGACCGGTCTTAATGGCAAAAGGATGTCACTTTATGCCAGGGTTTGAAAACACAAAATTCCTGGACAGATTCCTAGCCTTAAGGGGACATGAATCAAAGTCATGCTTTTACTCTCAGTCACCAAAACAATGTCAAAACTTTAAATTTAGAATACTTGTCCTAAGGGATTGAATAGGAGTGGCCCAAAATTGTATCCTTGGGGAACCTTTTGATATCTCCTGAACAGCACAATGCGAAGTGAATCCTTGTACTGTTTTTAACATCACAGCAATGGTACAAATGTAGGTTTAGGAAAAAAAAGTTGTATTTCCTGTTTCGCGGCCAATCCTAGAAAAAAATGCCTTTAAAGCTTTTTTTGGGTGGACCCCTGCAAAGGACATACATTTTTCAAGCTGGTTGACTTTTTCTAGCTCCATGATCTGACACCTGAGTGATAAAACATTGTATAATCGTTTTCCAACACTGACATATACGTAGACTGGAAATATACATGTAAGTGTCTTCATGCAAGTTTTACATGTACTTTGTTAAACTGTATTGTATAAGTTCAATCACTAGAGATTGCCAAAGTCTAATAAAAAAAGAAAGGGAAAAAAGATATTCCTTACAGATATTTCCAACATTCACATTGAAACAAGTGTCCTCATGAAAGTTTTACTTTGTTAAACTGTATTGTATAAGTTCAATCACTAGAGATTGCCAAGTATAATAAAAAAGAAAGGAAAAAAAAATAATCCCCACCTACCGACTATTTTTTTTCAGGACTGAAACAGGAAACACAACTTTTTTTCCTAGACCTTACTCGTCAAACACATAAATGTAGCCAAAGAATTCAATCAATCAATCTCAATGTCACATGCAGGCTGTGTACTATATTGACCTGCGAGGGTTATACATCCTATAGGAGGTAAAAAGGATGAGAAAGGTTCTCACATTTGACTATGCCAGGCACACTTACCGCAGTAGGTGGCGGCTATTACAGCAACACAGACAGCTTTTATTGAAGGTGAATGTCTGCACATCAGTAGGGGGTGAGGGAAATCATGATAAAAGCTGTGTTCCATAATACCAGGGTTTACCACTGTTTAGTCAATTCTTTGAGCTCTTTGTACATCACAGCCAGAAAGACCTTAGCAGGGGAAACCAACTCTGCATGCTGATATGAGCTGTTCTTTGTTGGTATGAAAGAAGCAATTTGTTCTTGTTGCACCAATTTTCCACCTTTCTTGCTAGGTCTTAACTTTCTTTTGTGTACGTGCAGTGATAGTTTAACATCAAAGGATGTAGGTACAACATTGTTTTGAATGTAATAGATTAATGAACTAGAGAAGTAACATTTGCAAAGCAAATGATGAAGTTTACCTTCGGACATGGTCTGCTCTGTTAATTCTTACTCAAACACATTCACATACATGTACTTAGTATATGCATGGTGACAGGAAGCAGACCATGAAATTGCAACATTATGTAACCCAACTAAACACCAGTCACCATGGTGACAGACGTCAACAAATCATGTCATTGGTCAGGTCATAGGTCACTCTTTGGAGAAGAAGAAGAAGAGGAAGAAACTGAGCAAAAACAATATTCGGTAAACATAAAAAGGGGGAAAATTGAAAGCCAACTTGATGGTCTGTCATCCTTTATGCAATCCATGTGGTCTGCATGAAAATAAAAAGAATCCTTGGATTGATAACTCAAGATTTTAGTGTTTGGATTTGTAGCCCGTGATGATGATTTCATTAAAAACAGAAACTTACAAAAAGAAGGAATAATGTATTTATTTTTTTCTATCCAGTTACAGTATATGGCTTTGGCTACATAATATTAATACCTTCTTTTGTGTTGCAATTGTGCTATAGATTTTGTAGATTTTGTAGCTTGGTAAAAAAAAATTAAGAGTTGTAATTGTGTCTTTAATTGAGTTTGCAGGTAAAACGAACATAGTCATAATATGGAAGACTGCAAACTTTGAAAGGTTTAAAACACAGAAGAAATTCCAAACCTTACAGTAGTTCCAACTGTTTTTTACCCCCAAAAAGTTTGGACGTAAAGATCTGACCTCTCCTTTTCCTAAAGACCTTTTCTCTACATAAAACAAGTAATGTGAGATTTTCACAATGGAAGTAGTTACTTCCAACTGTGTTTGGCCGAATTCGTGATGACCTCTTCTTCTCCTTAAGACCTTTTCTCTCCATAAAACAAGTAAGATGAGATTTTTCACTACCAGATTTATAGACTATCTTGGTTATCATGGCTTCTCATAGACCTTAAAGGCACTCCATGCAGTTTTTAGGGCGTGAAAACCCGATTTTTCAAAGCCAATATTCTAATCATTTATCTTGAGTTAAAACCACACTATCCCAGTGTATATTGACCCTCATGGAGCAAAAATTCCCAAAATTCTGACGGAAAATGGTCACTGGAAGGGCCATGGGCTAATTTTTAGGGTAGTATGAAGAATCATCTTGTGGCATGTTTCTGCAGTTTTAAAATGCCATAAGTATGAAATGCTGACTTAAATGTGCTAATGTGAAGCAGTGTGTGTCAATATCACAAAGATTGCCTTATTCAGAATATTTCCAGTTTTGCTGCCCTGAAATCGCATTGGATCACTTGTGGCACAAAGAACCAACAATGGACAAGCTAAAATCGCGGCTGACACCTAAGCGAGGATGGATCTCAGGCTTAAGGCCAAGTGGATTGGAAATGACCTTAAGGCCAAAGATCAGACCCAATTATCCAGAGGTCACCTCAGTTGTTCCACACCTAACCATTTAGTTCAATCAGTACAAATTCCTATCAGTTAGGCGTCAGAAGAAATCAATGAGGGGCTATGTTTCCTTCAACTGTCAGGCTGTGAAACTATTCTCAACGTACCACCAAAAATAATTTCATCAGGTTGGTAGGGCATAGGATATAGGGATACTCTTCTTACACAACAATTGTACTGTATCTCAACTGCTTACATGAGGGCCTGCATGCCCTTTTCTGTAGAGCGTAATCGGCTGTTTTAATTCTACGTAGAGCGTAGACGGACCGGTCTAATTCAACGTAGGGCGTAATTGGCGCATTTTGCGTAGAGCATATTCACCGTTTTAATTCTACGTAATGCGTTGTAGCCGCTTGGAATTTATCATAAAGCGTAATCGAGAGGGCTCCTGAATTCAGGGTAATACGTAGCCAGCTCTCAAAATTAATCATAGAGCGTTGTTGGGACCCCCCCATGCAGGTCCCCATGTACCTCACTTGCTTATGTTTCGATGTCTGTTAGACATTTTCCTCAGAGCTTCTGACTGGAGTTCTACTTTGGATAAGGAAGTCAACTCCAGTGATGAACCGGGACAAATTTGAGTTCAAAATTATACAAAACAGTACCAAGATTATATAGTTACAAATGTAGGGCCATTTTTTGAAAGTCAAGATGAGTAACTTAGTAGTACTAAATTCAAAAGTTATGTCTTTTGAACCTTTAGATATTCATGGCATAGTTTTTAAATGGTACATATGACATCTTGAGATAATCTATTCTTAACATTATAATGATGTATTACTTCTTAATGTCTTTTAAATTGCATGTTGTTTCACAGATTAGGAGCTAAACCAGGTTAAGTCAACACTAGCCCCAGTCCTAGAATAACCCAACTGTTTTCTATTAGGGATGAACCAGTAACGATTCATGTGGGGGGGGGGATGAAAAATTAGGTCATCCAAAGTTTATAAAAGGCTTTAAAAAGCTTTCTGCGATGTTTGTGGCAGTTTTATCATGTTTTTTGCAAACTTCTTAGACAAATTTTTTATACCTGAAATACTGTAATTCACTTTATGTTCACGGTAGCAAAACTTAAGGGTCTGAGAAAAATGGACATGTTCACGGAACTATATATTCACGGTGGCGACAGGTGCAGGAAAAAGAAAGTCCAGGAAACATTTGTTAACTGTAATGATAAGTTCATGATACAGAAGTGACAGTGAAAACAGTGAACATAACAGTACAGTGAAAAAATCAGGAATTACAGTAGTCATTTCCAAAGTCCATCATATTATACATGTACGTCATTATAGTAACTGTACTATGAACTTATCCTTCAAAGTCCCAGTGAAACTAAATAGAATAAATTTGTTTCATGCAGCTTTTTAGGAAAATGATTTAAAAAATTCTATTTGGTCCTGAAATAATCAAAAGTTTTGTAAGGTGTCCTTAAAATAATTACTACATCAATTTCTTTCTCTGATTGGCGAAGTGTCATAGATAAAGGAACACTGCATCAATTCTTGTCCTTCAAATTCTCTCCGTGGAATTTTGAATATATTGGTTCCTTTGCTGAGCTTTAGGCAAGCCTGAAAAGGATCAAATTGTCAGTTTCAACTTTTTGCCTCATTTTTCAGCCTTCCAGATCCCAAACACAGGGCTAGAAATTCATTTTTGAGAATAGTTGCACTGGTGCACCCAACCTAAAAAAATTGGGTGCACAAAAATTTTTTTTGGGTGTACCATATAAGATAAAATAAGAACAGCAAAAACTAATAATGTTTTATTTCTTAAGAAAGTGTTATAACAATGATTTCATTATTTTTCTAACACTCAGATGTTAAGAATATGCTGTATAGTTATACTACAATACATTTAACATCATACGTTAACCTACGAAAATATTTGGGTGCACCTACATAAAATAATTGGGTGCACATGCACCCAGTATTTCCAGCCCTGCAAACAACATAGTGGGAAGTTTTTTTTCTTTTCCTCTTGTTATAAAATGGATTGCGTTTTTCCAGTCAATTAGGACAGATAGGGATATGTTGTAGGGTCTAAAGGGGTATATTAAAGTGTGATGTTATCAATTACTGTCAGTGCTAAATTCCAGGGGGACTTCAGAAATGACAAATATGGAATGCCTGGTGTTCCTGGCATGCCTACGCAAAACTAGGTCAGCCAGCTCAAGCTAGCAGAATTCAAGGTTACCCAGGCAAGTTGTTGATAGTTGTGGAAGCAAATATTTGATATACAAAAGTAAGATTTGGTGATGTTGACCTTGGTCATTGTTTTGAAGATGCAGATGTGTATATGTTCTGCTACCATGCTCTATATACATGTACATGTAGGATTTTAAGTCACTAGAGATTTTTCTTGTACTGAGACAAACCTTGAATCTCTCTCTCTCTCTTGCTCACTGAGACTCTCACTCTGTCTCTCTTTGCATGCCCGTAGCCAGGATTTTGAATGGGGGGGTTCTTCCCACTGCTTGAGGGGACCTCGAGCGCCGTAGGTGCGAGGTTCTTAGGGGGGTCCGGGGGCATGCTCCCACGGAAAATTTTGAAAAATGAACCTTCTAAAATGGCATTTCGTGCATTTTTGAGAGGATTTCCAAGAAAAAATCAGAGACAAATTTTTATTCAATGACAAAGGGAGCAGTTTTTCTACATAAAATGTGGACCAAAAAGTGGACCTTTACATAAAATGTGGACCAAAAAGTGGACCTTTACATAAAAAGTGGACCAAAAAGTGGACCTTTGAGCCTTGTGGGGGAGTTCTTCCGAACCCCCCGAACCCCCCCTGGCTACGGGCATGCTTTGACTGTCTCTCTCTTTTTCCCTCAGTCTCTCTGTCTCCCTCTCTCGCTGAGACTCTGTTTCTCTTTGTCCCTGTCTCTCTCTCTCTCTCTTGCTCTCTACCCTCTCACTGTCTCTCTCTCTGTCTCTCTCTGTCTCTCTGTCTGTGTGTGTGTCTCTCTCTCTGTCTCTTTCTTTCTCTCTCTGTCTCTCTATACTTGTACAGTCAAACCTATGTGTATACAATACAGGTCACTTTAGCTTGTACAGTCAAACCTATGCAAGAGACCACTCTTACATAAGGACTGCCTTTTCAATATAGTCAATGTGGCCACTTTTTTGTGGTGCCTTACATGGTTATGCCATTGAAACCAGCATAAGAATCCTATAAAAAACATGTAGCCCTGCAGTTCCAGAGCAAGCCACTAGGGGCCCAAACTCACGTTGCTTCTTTCCCAGCACAAGTCAATGCTGGGAATACCTACAATCCAAATTTTGTCACCCTAGCATGTCTACTCACTCACTCACTATCCTGGTCTAGATCATATGATATCAAAACCAGAAGTTCAGCTGCAGTACCATAACAAGCCGCCAGGGGGTCCAAAATCTAATCATTTTCAGGTCTCATCACGACCTACCCACCTACCAAGTATCAAGACAATCCATCAAGGCCTTCTCAAGTTATCGTGTTTACAGACACACACACACACACACATACATACACACACACACACACACACATACACAAACGCCTCTGAAAACATAACCTTCTTGGCGAAGGTAATAATTATGTATATCAGGGTCATGGTAACTAAGACAGAATGCCCATGGCCAGTTGGCTTAGCTGGTACATTCTAGTCAAGGGTATCGTCTTGCCTGAAACACCAGGAGGTAAGGGTCTGGGCATTACTCATCCTCTCTGCATGCATGTATACCTCCACTGACCCCAATATCCAGGTAAGGACCAGAGGATTAAGCTTTAATCCCTTCACACCAGAGACATGCTTCTACTCTAATCCTCCTCTGATGCTCCCGAGGTGGTTTGAGCCCCTGATGTGCTGTAGAGGTGTCTCCTTCTTAGCTAGACGGATGACTTAATGATGGTTCCACTGAAGGACAGTATCAAATAGTTACTGTAATAGCAACAGCCTAAATACTAGCTCTCAAGGGGATATATCATCAAGGGTCTACTAGTGTTTTGTGGTCAGAATTTTGCTCCAGATGGACATTTCAATCATTTTGCCCCCCTTGTTGGAAAAAAAATTGAAACTTTGACAATTAAAAAAGAAATACGTTTTCATTTCTTTAGACCATCAACAGCAGTACTGTAAGAATATATCAGCAAGCTTAAAAAGATGAAGCATTTGAAATCGACCCCTCCTGTAAAAGGAAAGATCGTTTCAGAGGGATAAGAAGTTAAACATTTATGAAAGGTGCATGATTTCTTTATTCCTAAGTGCGTAATATCATCATTGTTGCTTATGATGGAAAGAAATTATGGTGGCTGCTAAATGTTGAAATCGAAATTAGGTCAAGCCATTCCAGAACATGTCAAAACAAATAGACTGGGAAAAACAAGTTGTTACTGCAACATTATACATACATTTGTACTAAGCGTATTACTGTATGTAATATGTAAGCCAATTAAGTTCCCTAGACAAGGTGCCATGAGGTAGGAAAGAGTTAATGGTCCGTGTCAGCTATCCTAACTAGATATAGGTATCGCTTATGGCTAAAGCATCAGAGTACCTTTTTGCATTGAACAATTTTTGACTAGTAATTAATATTTCTTACCATAATCTTCCAAAGATTAAAATTTTGAAGTTAAAGTTTTATGATTTTCAATGAATGATGGTTTCCCATGCAGTGGTACTGAAAGTTTACAACTTGAATGATAAATTCAATAAACCTCACCTTAAAGCTAAATATAGATCATTTATATTGAAAATATGACAAATAGCAGCCAATAATTGACAAATGTTACCAATGTTATTAAATGTCCTAGCATCATTGGATTCCCTCCTTGAGGACCGCATAAAACTAGCATCTTATTCCATCAGCAGTCCATTCAATCCATATCACTCTGAGACTCTGCCTCTTGACAAAAAAGTTATTGACCCTTTAACCCATGGGAAATAAGATTAATACTCCCTTTATATCCCATTACCACTTTGTCTACTGCGATATAAATTTTCCAATATGCGGAAGGGATCCCTGGTATTACATTACCTGAATAGTATATAAATCACAAATTGAGCAAGGGGCATAGCGTTAATTTTATGGTATTGACTTTGGGTGCTGATGTTGCGAGATTCGCGGGAAGGCGCGGGAATGAGCATGGATCGGTTTTGACATCTGTTGGCGAGGTTAACGGGCAGCGAACCGTCAAGGTGATGGCTTTGTTCTCTCGGGATGGAGCGAAGAGAGGGAAAATCGATGATGGGTCATGGAAAATCGCGACAAGCCCAGAGATAGTCATGCTTAGTTGGTCACGTTCTGTTGTGTATAGCTTGTCAAAGTTAGAATTATTATGGCTTCACCACACTATGTGGTGAAACATATTGTGTTCTCTGGTGTTTCTTCTTCTTTTTTCTTCTTCTTCTTCTTCTCCTCCTCCTTCTTCTCCAGGATATTTCTTTAAATGGATTCAACTCAAGTTTTCAGCCAAATGGCCTGAAACTTCGCATGGAGGTAGAGTGGGCAAATACCCCCAGACTTTTTTTCTTCATTTTTTTGGATACAGACTTTTAAATTATTTTATTTGTTTTTTTTTGCTATTTTCTGACAAAATCTGTACATTTGGGGTCATTGGAGACCTATCTGAAATTTGGTGCTTAATGTATCTACCAACAACAATTCATTATAATTTTTGCCATACTGCCATGCTGCATTTGCTCCAAAGCAAATGTTGCCCTTTCTAGTTTCTTGTATAATATCAATTATAACCTCTTGGAGGCTTTATACAGTTAGACCAATGTGGCTAGAGATGCAATGTATACAGCCGTATCAGTGTAATGTTACCTCAGATTCAGTGACCTGATTTCTTTGCAGACTTGACCAACCATGATTATGGATTATGAAATTCAGATCATGCAAGATCAATTCACTGCTAATGGATGATATACATCATCATTATTATTAATAATAGTTGCTGTCCAGATACCAGATTCTGAGTTGAACTTTGAAATTTTAAGGCATTGAAAAAAGTGATCTCAAACCAGGTTAGCTGACAGAAGAGCGCAGGCAAGCTCTTTCGATTTCTCCTAGTTCTTAAAGGATTCAAGTAAAAGCTATTTGATTTCCTATAATTACATTTTGTAGTAGCAGGGTGGGAAAAATTCTCTGACTAAACATGTCTCTTCCTTAATTCGCAGCTATAGGCACTCCTAAATTTAGCATAAAGCATTTTCGAAACCCCCATGCAGGTCCTCAAGAGCTTAAGAGCAAATCTTCACCTGGTATAGCTTTTGGTGTACCAAAAAGTTTCACCTTGTAGTTGTAAGGCCACAGCAAGTAATTTTTATGGATGACATCAGCGCGCACATTAATTTTTGCCTGATTTTGGAAAAAAAAAAAAAAATTTTGTTGCCTTCTGACTGTGGTCAACATGCTGAAAATGGGCAAAGATGTCTGTAGCCATGCGGGAAGGTGGATGGCAGAGAGGAGACAATAAAAGGCTCTGATTTAATGTTTTGTTTCTTACTTTGATGCAATGACGTGATGCTGGCTGTGTACATGTATATTACAGTATGTGATGTTCCCACTGAATCAAAACCATTTGTACCATGATTGAGTCAAAATTTTATAATGTAGGAACCTTGTTTTTTCGGCCTGCCTTGTTTTTATTTTGCCCGCTCGCATTAGATTTGGAATCTGCAGAGGATGTCATCCATAAAATTTACTTGCTCTGGCCTAAGTAAGAATTTGTTTCCTCTTGTTTTTACAGACAATGTTGTGATTGAAGGAGACATAGCCATCAGTCCTGAAGAGTTCGTTCACTCCAGTAGTGACCACACCCCTCTCTGGAACGAGGAAAGCGACCGAGACACTTTTGACGGGAAAACTTTCTACAACGATACGTTGGATGCTGCGAAGAAGAAGAAATCTGGAAAGAGGCGCCCCACGCGAGCCGTTAGCAGTCTTCCCGAGCGGCTTTGGCCAAATGCGACAGTGCCATATACCATCAGTGAGAAGTTTGATTGTAAGTACATTTGCAGTAATGTTAAAACATTAATAATGTAAATAATTATCCTTCCACAAATCTGGTAAATCTTAATAAAATAAATTGAAATAAAATGAAATGAAATAAAATAAAATGAAATGAAATAAAATAAACTTATTTGAATGAAAGGCTCATTTGTGTTGGTAGAATCCATAGTTGTAGAGTTCACGCTTTGTTCTAACACAACAATTTTTAGATTTTGTATCCTTTTCCTTTGTGATTCAGAACAAACTGCTTTACTTTTAATTTGCAAAAGACATTTTCTTCCACTTTAAATTTGAATTCATCTTACAATTCTTAATATAATTAAAGTTCAATGTATTAAATTAATGGCTCTGAATATGATGACATGGCAGTGTGAAAAAGACAAAAAGCACAATTGTTTCAATAACATGTTTAATGACAAAATTAATGTAGTTCAAAATTATCATGACATGATACTTTCAAATTGATTCAAGTCTAATACATGTAGGTCAGCATTCAATTGTTGAGTTCTTAATCTAGTGGAGCTATATATTCCTAATATAGCCTGGGTACCATCCGATTTGTAACGGCTACCCCGACTTTTTTTCGTGGTAGCTGTTACAAAACGGATGGCACCCAGGCTAATATATTCCATGAGTGAAGCATGGTCACAGATTGTTTTTTTGCCAAAAGCAGTCAAATTTTGAAAAATGGTCCGTGAGTTACTTCAATGTCATTCACAAAGTCATGTTTGACATATAAAATTGTTGAACTTGATTGTCGTCATCTCTTCCCCAGCGAACTTGATCCGTCTGATCCGCCAAGCCATGGACCACTGGGAACAACACACCTGTATCAGATTTACTGAACACAGTGGAGAAAAGGACTATATCCACTTTGCCACC
The DNA here is from genome assembly GCF_001625305.1 of Branchiostoma belcheri. Lineage (NCBI taxonomy): Eukaryota > Metazoa > Chordata > Leptocardii > Amphioxiformes > Branchiostomatidae > Branchiostoma > Branchiostoma belcheri. Next base: position 934,699 of record NW_017802469.1, on the reverse strand, counting down.
GGAAAGTGTGGGTACGTACTGTTTGTATGTTTAAGTCTAGTCTGTCTGAGACAACCGCCCACAGTTGAATGAGTGGGTGACAAACCTGTTTCCTGCCGTGATAACTGTGTACATGAAGGTTGTTATCCTCACAAGAGGGTCTGCATGGGGGGTGGGGGTGTGCTGACGCTAAATTTTGAGAGCCGGCTACGTGTTACGCTGAATTCAAGAAACCTCCCCATTAGGTTTTCGATAAATTCCGGATAGCTCTACAACGCATTACATAGAATTAAAACTGTCAAATTACGTTCTACACAAAATGTGCCAATTACGCTCTACGGTCCGTCTATGCTTTATGTAGAATTGAAATGGCTCTACGGAAAAGGACATGTGGGCCCCCTCACAACTTTGACCCAATTTACACGCGGGCAAAAACCTAATGGTACGAAAACTGCATAATCCATGTGATTGATGTCAATCTACTAATATCAAATTTTAGCCCCATTTCACTCGTCTGTTTTCTTCCTTCCTAAGAGTCTGGTACCAGTTAGAACAAAACCAATCTGCATTTGAATATCCGTGTAGGAGCTTTCTGATTGGTTCCAAAGTCGAACAGTTTTTGGTAACTACATGATAACATAGAACAGGTATTGGGCGGTTCAATCCCTTTTAAACTGCCTTTAGATTAGAAAAATACTTGATACCTGAAATGATTAATGACTAGTCTGTGGGGGAGGAATGAGGAAACCAGCCTGGAGCTGAAGTAGGATGGCTTCCAGGCTATGTGTTTGTGTTTTTATGACCAGGTTGTGATGAGACACCAGACACAGTGGATTAAGTGGGTCTACTGTCTTGACGTTAATGGGTTGGTCGTTGCCGATGTTGGAACTCGTGGAAATAAATCATTGCCACATCTGATGAAAGACATCTTGACCTGTCTCTTAAAGTTGCATTATGTAACGTTAGGATGATACAAAAAGTCAATTTTCTGGTCTTTTCTTTAACAAGTAAGTTAATCAACCCTACTCCATTGCAAATATGTGCCATTCAGGAATTCAAAGTGGAGGTGCCAAAATATGATGCCGATTGAGAGTGTGTTCAAAAGCTAGAAACACAGCTGTCAGCCATGCTTGTTTACATTCTGCTAGTTTGTGGTGGCACCACAAACTGAGTGTGTCTTGTGCGACTGTTTTAGCACCAACCATAAATATCAGCAGTGTCAGATAATTGCACAAACATGTTGAAAAGTTGATGTAAATTACAATCATACAAGGTTTTTTTCAATCAAATTTCGGTGCAAAAATGTTACTTAATGCCCCTTTAAGTTTGTTGTCAGCTGTTTTCTAAATAATTTCAATACTCCATCCATATTTGAAGGAAAAACAAAGGAACAGACTTTATGACTAAAATTGATTAAGAACTACATTTTACTGGAAGTAAGCCTATTTGCTTGCCTGTACAAAATTACCAAAATTGTATGGCTCTGCCAAATTAAAGTGTTTTATAGTACAGTAACTGCATGTTCTTGTTGCAATCTTGGTTGATGTGTTTTCCACGTCAGATGCGTCCTTGTATCTTGATTGCTTCCAATCCCTTGTAAATGAAACATTTTTATTACTCGTAGCCATGGTTTGTTTTTGGGATTGGAAACATTATTACTTGGCATCCAGATGCAATAACATGGAGGCTTTAGTCAAAAGTGTTCTATCGTAAAATGTTCATAGGAAATTCAAACTCTACTACACAGTGACAGAGATAATTTCTGGACGTTTCAAGTGACTGGACATTGTTTTTTCTTGGTTTGATGTAAATTGTGCCATGTGCCACTCTCCCCACATGCATTTACCACAGAACTGAAGATGCTTACAGCACTTGACATTAAAACATCTTGACTTGGAAACAATATTTATGTCTCAGTCATGTTGTGAGGCGACCCTCTTCAAGGAGACCACCTGTCCAAGGTGACCACTTTTCTTTGGTCCCCTGGGTGGTCGGCTTGAGCAGGTTTGACTGTATTGCTTACCTGGATGTCTAACCTTCATCAAATGAATGTATTCGAATGAACGCACACATCTGTGTTGGTAGAATCAATAGTTGTAAAGTTAGCTTAGTTCCAACACAAAAAGGAACCAACCATAAATTTTCGGCTGAACCCGTCAACCTTTATCAGATGTGTGATGCAATCGCTGATTACTTTCCGGAAGTTGGAAGCGTGATGGCGTCAGGAGTGCATCAAAAGTGGCGGGAAGACCGAATCTACCACCATCACGGTTCAGAGCCTCAGGGTTGATGGGCCCTAATGTAAATCTCCTCCTTCACACCCCTCACAAAGTAGTACCTTCTCAGTGTCCAATATTCGTACCTTATCCAGTGTAACTGTGTGGCCCAGGGACTATATATGTATGTGTTGTGAAACTTTGAAGTAGTGGAACTGGGGCACCTGTGCTCCAAAAATCAGTGTTTTCAGTTTTCAGTGACCGTTCCGTTTCACCTATCAGTATGTTTCAGGGCACGGTCATCAAATGAATGTACAAAATGTATTGTAAAATGTGTTCCAGATGCTGCTCATTTGTCGGCCGTCGTGGAAACGGTCGTCAGAAGGTCTCCATCTCCCCCCACTGTGCGCTGTTCGGCGTGATTGTCCACGAACTTGGTCATGTGATTGGCTTCTGGCATGAGCACAGCAGGTAACGCACTCTCATGAAAGTTCATCTGTGTTGGTAGTTACATGTTTAAAGTTAAAACTTTTGGTCCAATACAAAAGTTCTCTCACCTAGAGCTTTTGACTAGTCACTTTCCATGGTGAAAACCATGAACTATGATGCACTGTCATTCATATAATCTTAGTAAATATACATTTCATTATATATTTTGCTCCCCTTTTCAAGTACATGTTGTTGAGTTTCCATATTTGCATGTACATTGTACATTCTATGAATCTGATATTCATATACATGTACATGTAACGTTACATGTAATGGCAAAGGCTATGTTGGAAACCAACAACTGTGTTGGAAGTTGTGATTCTAATGATATATTACAGAAAACTCATTGCACATGTTTCATTGTATCCTGCCAAGTAGGTAACACTTAGTAGTAACCGAACACACTACAATTATCCACCCCTACACAATACAATATTGACGAATAACACACAACTACACGTACATTATTGAAGAATAACACACCGAAATCCACTCTTGTCACTCTTTTGACATGTGTTAGATTCGGGCCAAAGTATATGCAATATACAATCTAGTTCCACATGCCAAAAAGACAGAATAAGGCCAGTACCCTCCAATATACACCAGTTGTTGGAACAAGACCAAAACGTGAACCACTTAGGCTGGATTGGAGGAAAGTCAGGGTCAGATGGGGCGGCATACACAGTAGTGTGACCGTGTGTTAACCCTAAATCTTGTTAACACAGTGTTCCATTATGGTAGCCATGTGTACATGTGTATACAATTGGAGTGACTCTGGCCTGCAAGCTCTAAGTGGCTTCAGCAAACTTCCGTGCCAATGGATTTGTCACGGTGTACAGAAAGTGCGAAATGGAACGAAATGGAACGAAATGGAATGAAATGGAATTTGAAACAGTTCCGTTCCTTGCTATCTATTTCATTTCATTGTGTTTACATGTAAGGGCTGGTGATAAAATTCTTCCCCGTGGGCATACCGCTAGGACAGACAGAGACCACAAAGAAACATGTCCGCACACTTTGACTGATCAAATCAAAACTCAATTTATTGTTAACGTACCTTATAATGTTGTGGTCACTTTATTCTTAACGTACCCCGATCAATCTTATAACGTTGCAGTTCTAAGAATACCATCAATCTTAACGTTGCCGTTTGCACGTTGAGCGGACACTGACGTCGCCGTTCCAACGTACGAACGGCTTAATGGCTTTCCTCCATACCTATTTTGTTTCATTTCGTTCCATTTCGTGCCATTTCGCACTTTCTGGGATCCCATTTGTCACATGTGTAGCGGGAGGGTTTTCTTGGAACCAAGAAGACTTTGAACCTGATTTAGAGTGATGTACTAGGAGGGGAAATGGTTTGCACTTTAGAAGGGAAGGTTTGAAAGCTGTTGGCGTGAAAGCACAGTGATGGCCACTTTGGGCAATAGCCTCTGAAAGACATATCACAGAACACAGTGCATTTTGTAGCAGTATAAAAGGACTGTACAAATATCTTTTACATGTACCACACTGGTACAAAGCTAAAAGGATACTGTTATTTTCATGGCAGATTTTGAATGCATGTTTTTAACTTTTGCCAGGGCAGTACTCGCCAAGCAGAGGTTGTGGGGGAATGATCGTTAGCTTTTTATTTATGGCCATGTTTTTTTTGTCGCTACCCCCACTGTCGGTGGCCGGCAGCCTTCTCTGGCTAATGGATACTGTCTTGCCACTTTAAGGGATCTGCTTGGAGATTGAGTATCTGTAGAATGCTTTACAAGCAATTTTTGAAAGGTTTTATTGCAAGCAAAAGGTGATATGTCTTCTAAAGAAACGCTTAGTATATTCGCTATTTCCAAGAAGGTACATTACATTGTGTAACTGTAACATGTTTTACTAGCATGTGTGATGTGTGTAACAGTGTTGTGGTCAAGGCAGCAAAACTCAAGAAGCTACGGGTGGATTGTCAGTTAGAAATTGAGGAAATGATAAGATTTTGGGCCCCCTGGTGGCTTTCCTTGGTGCTGAAGCAGTAATTTTATGCATCGATCTTTATTTTGCAATTGTTTTGTGACACTATTAATAACTTGCAGAAAATGTACCGTTGTAGGATAGTCTGTTAGAAATTTAGGACATGATAAGATTTTGGGCCCCCTGGTGGCTTTCCTTGGTGCTGAAGCAGCACTTTTATGCATCGATCTCTATTTTGCAATTGTTTTGTGACACTATTAATAACTTGAAGAAAATGTACCATTGTAGGATTGTTTGTTAGAAATTTAGGACATGATAAGATTTTGGGCCCCCTGGTGGCTTTCCTTGGTGCTGAAGCAGCAATTTTATGCATCGATCTTTATTTTGCAATCGTTTTGTGACACTATTAATAACTTGCAGAAAATGTACCATTGTAGGATAGTCTGTTAGAAATTTAGGATATGATAAGATTTTGGGCCCCCCTGGTGGCTTTCCTTGGTGCTGAAGCAGCAATTTTATGCATCATCTTTATTTTGCAATCGTTTTGTGACACTATTAATAACCTGATGAAAATCTAACAGGTTTTGGGTTTTCATCTGTCAAGGGGGGGCAAAATGGCTGAAATTTCATCTAAGGACACACCAATTTAGATTGTTGTTTCTCAGATTTTTTCATAAAAAATATGAAGTGACTGGGCAAAGAAAAAAGAAAAAAAAAGCCAAGGAACCCCATGATAGCCGGAAAAGTTACAATATGAGCCATGAAGTCAACATACCAGACTGGTTTATGATTAAAACAATAGATTTTGAACTTTTAGGCCACACCAATTTAATTTCTTGGTTAACGGATTCGCCTCTTCATTTTTTTCTGATTTGCAAATAAAAATAAAAATTCAGAATCAACTGCAAAATGCTCACATATTTTGCCCTGAACAGTTGAAAAGTCTTTTTCATCCTACTTGTTACAGTTATTCCATCTTTCAATGCAATGGTATCATTAAAAGTTCAAAATTCATTGTTTAAATTTTGAACCAGCCTGGTGTGTTGACTTCATGGCTCCTATCGTACCATTTTGGACCATAATAGGATGCCTAGGCCTGTTTTTATTAATTTTTTTTTTCGTCCCGCCTGCTCCATTATTTTTCTGGAAAAATCCGTTAACCAAGAAATTAAATTGGTGTGGCCTTAATGAAACAAAATTTATTGTTACATTGAAAAACTAGGAAGAAAAGGACTTCCTTCAACAGTTGGGGCCCAAATATGTCTTTCATTGAGCATTTTGCAGTTAATTTAGAATGAAAATTTTTTTTTTTGCAAATCAGAAAAAAATGGACAGGGCGAATCCAAGAAACAACAAATTAAATTGACCTAAGGAAGGAAGGATGAATGCTGAAGTGATTGGTGATCTAATAGCTGTTTTATAGCCTCCTACCTAGTGATGCATACCGGTTCACTGGACTTGGATCCGGACTTGTAAGAATGTTTAGGTTCAAGTCCAAAAAAACGTAAAACTCAAGAACCGAGTCCGGACTTATTACCATAAAAGATCATTTCACATACCCCTTTTCTTTCCAAACCACCTAAAACCTTCCGTAGATTGCAAAATCTTTGCTGCAAAATGAAGAAAACATTGCCATTGGGCATCGTCAAGTACCGGCCTCCATGTTATGTGGCCAAAGTTTCACCCAGACAACATATTGCAAGGTTGCCAACATGCAATTTGTATATGCCATGGGTTTAGGTCCGGAACTGAACCTAAACCTCTGGACCTGAATCCGGACCTGAACCTAGAATTGGGTTTAGGTAATACTATGCATCACTACTCCTACCCCTACAGGGAGAATGCACTGCCCTTCAAAGTCAAAACAGGCTATCCTTGAACTATTTCCTCTCACTTTAAATCAAAAGCAGGCTGCAGCTGACCTTTTATATCCTGTGTAACCGTTCCAATAACTGTTACCTGTCACGACTTTGGTCACATCCCAAATTTATTGGTGTAATATCAAGGCTGTATAGCAGAAGTTATAGCTATGTAGCATAGGTTTGACAGTAGGGATCCCGGACAAAGTGAAGGTTAGGAACTTTCTGTTTGGTCTACCGTGATTGAAGGGTTGTCACCATTTACAGATTTTTGTAGTATAGAGTAACCTTTTACCTGCTAGATCAGGGTGCCTGAGTATACAGTACAATTTTACGAATACAGTGCAATTTTACAGAATACAGTGCAATTTTACAGAATACAGTGTCCAATTTTACTAGTGTACGGTGCAATATTATGGAATACAGTACAATGGTATAAGTCTACAGTGCAATTTTACGGCATACAGTGCAATCGTATTACTAGTAGTATATAGTGCAATTTGACTAGTATACAGTGCAATTTTACTAAGTAAAATTGCACTGTATACTAAATACGATTGCACTGTATTTCATAAAATTGCACTGTATACTAATACAAAGGTATAAGTTTAGTGTATTCCCCAAAATTGCACTGTATTCCGTAAAATTGCACTGTATACTCTGGTACCCCTGTACATACATGTAAGTCCAAGGGGTGGTTTTGGACAATATAAGAGCTCAAACCTCTGTATATTTTTGCTATGGTTTGCCTAGTCTTTCATTTGACAGTGCCATGGTATATTGTCTATGCTTGAAGAAGTCTTTTTTGCAAGTTTAGAAATCTCCCAGAGCCTTTTTAGGTCTTCTACAGAGGTTGTTAATCTAAGTTGTGTCTTGGACATGGTATTGAATGAGCACCTTTTTACCTCAGTCTGCAACCTAATACAGGTTCTATACACTAACATCTGGGTGTAGTGCGTGAAAGTCCAAGTAAATGTAAGGTGTCTTTCTGAAGGACACAGCATCAAGCCAGGAATGTCAGGAATCGAACCAGTGACCTCTTGATCCCATGTCCACTAGCCTAAACAAATTATGCTATTTCTGCAAGTTTACCACTTACAGTTATTGCTTTTATTGCCACATTGGGAGCCATCAGTAAGCAAAAGACATGCAAGTGATTTTTTTACAGTGATGGGTCTCTTAGAAAAGCAATATTTTCAAACTGGTAGCGACATTTTGGTATCTTGAGGACCTGAAAGATTCAGTTTATGATTTCTGAAATTTAAAGAATGTTAGATTGGTGAACTTTCAAATTGTTGTTTTGAAATCATTGCAGGACATTATGGTTGAAAAACCCACATTTAGTTGTTAGGGCTTGAAATACTGGGTACATGTGCACCCAAATTTGGAGCTGTGCACCCAATTTTTTTCTGTGGGTGCACCAGTGCACCCAAATATTTTTTCTAGGTTTACATATGTCAAGATGTTAAATGTAGAGTAGTACTTACTGTGTAGTATTCAGCATACATGTATTCCTAACATCTAAGTGTCAGAAAAATAGTAAAATCATTCTTGAATGTAGTACTTTTCTTTAGAAACGAAACATGATTAGTTTTTGCTGACATTCTACTTATTTTGTCTTACATGTATATGGTGCACCCACAGAAAATTTTGTGCAGCCAATTTTTTAGGTTGGGTGCACCGGTGCACTCTTGTTCCCAAAAATGAATGTCGACCCCTGCTTGTGTACCACTTTACTTGCATGCAAGTGTTGCAATTTGATTGGTTAGATTTTCAGTAAATTATGAATCTACTGTACATGTCACTCAGAGGTAAATTGTTTGTGGCTTTAAAAGAATTAAATGGCTCTTTGGGATGTTTTTTTAGTGAAGGTTACAAAAAGTTATAAGTTTGGTTGGTACAAATACACTTGAAATATCAGACGAGTGTGGCCACATTTTCAACTATATATTGAAAACAGCAATTTTCCGTTTCGAAATAAAGACACAAACAACTCAATATATCTAATAAACTTTTACTGGATCGTAAAAAAGCCATATCATTGCCCAAAGATAACCCACTCTTTTGTACTTATCGTAACAATCATACTGAACCATCAACGTAAAGTCCTATCAGAGAGACCACCTTGTAGGGGGCCATCCAATAAATATTTAGTACAGTATCCAATAAATATTTAGTACAGTACCTGTGTGTCTGTGCAGCTACAATGTAGAAAGAAAGGAAAGAAAGGTCTCCCGTGCATATGCAGAGCGTAGGGTGGTGCCCTACGCTCAATTTCTGTCCATTTCTGTAGCCCTTGGGCGACACACAGTTGTGCAGGGCACTACAGCAGGGGGCTAGTCCGCTGGTAGTGCTGTGTGTTTGACCTTCCCACACTCTTTCTCATATGTGCTGAGTTCTAAGCAGAGAAGTTCTAAGCAGAGAAAGAAGTGTGTACCATTTTTAAAGTCTTGGCATGACCCGGCTGGGGTTTGAACTCACGACCTCCCGGTTACAAAGCGAGCACTCTACCAATTGAGCTATTGCACCGATCAGCTACAGTGTATACTGTTGGTAATTTAAGTTATTACACCCATTGGTGTTGTTATGTAGCTGCTGATTCTATACTCTCTTAATTGCCCGAGGTTTGATAAATGCAGCAATAGACCACAAAGATTTTTTTTTTTAAATTATGTCCCAAATACAATGATGGAGAGACTGAAAGGCCATATTGATTTGATTATATGGATGACATCCGCGTGGGCATGAATTTTTGTCCATTTCAAAAATAAAAAGTTTTCGACCATACCTTAATTGTACAAAATGAGCAAATATATTGTATGTTGCAAAAAAGTATTGGAAAATGATACTAAATTATAGAATGCCGAAATCAATTCAGGAAAAGACGAAATGAAAATGAAGAGTCTATTATTTGCCATACCATACTCTGTGTGTTTAGTCATTTGTTCAACCTTTTGATGACCACGTAGATTTCATAATGAAAGAAACATTTATTTGTCAACTCAAACTTTTTTTAATTTGCTCGCGTCAGTTTTGGGGTTCCCAGAGGATGTCATCCCTATAATCAAATCAATATGGCCTGATAAAAAAAAATGATATTAAAAAGAAATCAATCTCCATTGAAGCTTTCTGTCTTCTCGAAACCCCAGTCTGCAAAATTCTCACACTTCTGAGGCAAATTTCAACTGAAAACCAAGAAAATTCAACAGGTTCTCGTACTGTGGCTGATTTCAAAGTTTGTAGCACTCTAGAAATCTGTTTATATTTCACACCTTTAACACATTTGTTGCAATGAAACAAGTTTTAACTGCAATTGCCAAAACAAGAAATTGGACTTACCCAAATTTTCCACTGTACAACAGTACTCCAATCTTTGTCAAGGAATGAGCAGCAGAGACGGGGGGCGCCACAGACTTTCTGCAACCTACATGTATGATCGACTGCTCACAGAGTCACGTGTGTTATCTGCGTGACGTCACGGAAGCGGTGGATTGTTCATTCCTTGACAAAGACTGGAGTTGTACAGTCGAAAATTTGTGTGAGTCCAATCTCTGGTACTTGTGTTGGCAATTGCAGTTCAAACTTGTTTAATAATGACTTCTAACAAGACAGACAAACTTTCAAGATAACACTTGTTGCAGGTATGGACTGAAAAAAAGAATATTCAGAAGGCGCCAAAGTGCTTAACTGGTGGGAACCCAGGCAGGCTAAAGGACTCGGGGTTGGATTATAGAGGAAACACTTTGTCGCTTTGTGGGATTGGATGAAAGGCACGAAGTTCCTAGGGGGGTCCGGGGGGGGGGGG
>NW_017802469.1:885904-924376 GCF_001625305.1 Branchiostoma belcheri | reverse complement strand
GCATGCTCCCCGGGAAACTTTGAAAAATGAACCTTCTGAAATGGAATTTCCTACCTTTTTAGAGGATTTCAAAGAAAAAATCAGAGAACTTTTTTCAATGACGAAGTGGGCGTTTTTCCTACGATTCCAGCTTCAGAGGTGACACAAATTTTGGACCTTTAAGATAAAAGTGGACCAAAAAGTGGACCTTTGAGCCTTGTGGGGGGTCTTCCAAACCCCCCAAACTCTCCCTGGCAACGGGCATGGCTTTAAGGTGACTTAAAGATATCATAGAATATTCAATTTCATGCAGTGACACAGCTGAAAACTGAGACAAAACATTATCACTCACAAGTCTCTGGGTCCCTCCCCCCCCTAACAGGTGTTAGTGGTTTGTCCCTGTCTGTTCGTCAAGGTGAGAAAGAAACCCCAGTCAAGCAAGAAATTGGAAACAGCTCCAGGCATATCTGCTGTATAACGATTGTCCTTAATTACAAGTATAGGAGATCATTGAGACCTCTTGCTTATTGCACTGTTGAACCACAACACAGCCTGCTATCTTTAACTCTCATTAATTTCTCAAAATAACTAATGGTATACATGTAGGTGTCCCTGCATTGACTACTTGTATGTTTTGTAAAGAACGTAACTTTTACCGTAAAAAAAATAATAAAAATCTCTTGCTTATTGCACTGTTGAATCACAAGACAACCAGTGATATCTTTAACTCTCATTTACTGTAAAGAAATAATTTAAAAAAATGTTTGTAGGGGGGTTTGTACTTCCTTTTTCTGCCCTTCTTTTCTAATTTTTAACCCTAACCTCTCTTCCAAGATCCTCCCCTTTTAAATGTTTTTTTGCTTCATTTCACTCAATTCTCACCATATGTTGTTGCTAGTTTGCTTCAAGTGGTGACAGGAGCTCCCAAAACAAAAGGATTGACCCAAAAGTTGACTTCAGTGACAGAAAGCCTTAGGTTACCCACAAACCATACACTCTAGGAGGGCCTGCATGCCCTTTTTCGTAAGGCGTAATCAGGCCTTTTTAGACTCCGTAATTTGTAGGCAGCCTCCGCCCTTTTTCGTAAGGCGTAATCACGGACATTAGCCGCAAATCGTAAAGTTGTAATTAGCTCTGAGACTTTAACGTACATGTAATTCATAATCGGTGGTGAAAATTTTTGCGTAAATCATAATCACTACCCCCCATGCAGGCCCTCCTCTAAGCAGTGTGTCTTCCAGGTCGACCTCTTACCCTCAGGGCCCTACTTCGATTTTGCGGTCTGTCATTGGATAAGTCACCCTTCATTCTACCTCAATTAAGACTGGCAGACCCATGCTTTAACAATTACTGTTTCAGGCAGTTGATAAACCAAAACTAAAATGGGTTTAACTACAGGTGGCTCAAGAGTTGGAGGGTCTTTCGATATGTCAATCAAGTATTGGGCCAGGGATTTTGTGCAGCCGTAATTAAATTTACTGTGACTTAGCCATAATTGGGGACTAGTTATAGTAAAAACAACATAGCAATTCAGCAAAGTGAGTTTTTGGAGCCGTAATTAAATTTACTGTGTCTTAGCCATAATTGGGGAGCACTTGTAATAAAAAAATATAGTAATTGAGCAAAGTGAAGATTTTGGCAGCCATAAGTAAATTTACTGTGACTTAGCCATAATTGGGGACTAGTTATAGTAAAAACAAGGTAACACTGTTATATAGTCAGAATTTCAATATTATAGTTGTTGGCAGCTATAATCAAATTTACTGTGACTTAGCTATAATTGGGGACTAGTTATAGTAAAAACAACAAAGCAAGTCAGCAAAGTTTCATTAACTTGTTGGCAGCCATAATTAGATTTACTTTGTCTTAGCTATAATTGGCGACTAGTTATAGTAAAAACAAGGAAAATCTTAGATTTTGTACCTCCGGGTATTGTAATGTATGTTGGAGGATGGTAGGTGAAGTTGGGACTGTGCTTTAAATTAGTGGTTGGTGTCTGGGTGTATGTGTGTTTCGCGTCAATCGAAACGATACCGACCAAAAATGTAGGGAAGGCTTTTCTGTAGATTTTGAAACTTCATTTGCACCCTTCCCAGTGGTGTGCGTGCATCGGAAAAATGTTTTTACACTACCCCCGAATGACCGCCCCCCCCCCCGGTAAATATCGCTTAGTCCCTTACACCCCCATGAAACGGGTGTCCGTGACACGAAATACAAATAATCTTACGCCCCAAAACACATATACAATAAAACAAAAAAAAAAAACCTGCACCATCTACAGCCCATACTTTTTAACAGAAGATACACCGACTCCCGTCTACCCCACGCAAACTGCATGTCGACAACGTCTGAGACAGTATACCACGGTATTTGTAAGCCGAAAACATCCGAAATTGCGCAAGAGGGCGTTGACCCCTGACCCATTGGCCCACCCGGAAGTTAGCTGTCTGCGACCCGCGCGATCCCACCAGGCACGTTAATGAGACGTTGATTGACGGCACATGTGGTTCACATCTGAACAGATTCAAAGAAAGAATTTACCCACAATGCTGACACCCCTCTGTGTGAAAGGTCAGATCAGTGGTCGCGACCTCAATCGTCCTTATACATGCAAAGGTCAAAAGCTGAGGCCCACTTTCACACTGAAAGGGGTGTCCATCGGCGGTCTAAAGGCGTCATTTTGACGCACTAAATCACACATACCAAAAAACCAAAACAACGTGCACCATCTACAGCCCAACAGCAAAACGTATACCAAGTCCCAGACATATCCGTCCACCCAAACGCGAGAATCGGGTGCGAACGCAATTTTCGTCTTCCCTCACAAAACCTCCGCGCTCGGGATATACATCCCTACCCGGAGGTAACAAGATAGCAATTCAGCAAAGTGAGGTTACTGGCAGTCATAATTAAATTTACTCTGACTTAGCCATAATTGGGTAGTGAAAACATTAGTTAGAAACTCAGCGTTCAACAGTGAGGTTGATAGAATCAAAATTTCTGTACATAAAAACAACGTGAGCCTCTGAAATCATCACTTTAATAGGAAACCTTGATTTAATCAGATAAAATTTGAGGTGTTTCCAGGTTAAGCCAGCCAGGCTCTGTGGCTAACAGATTGCCCTGTAGAATCATAAGTTCAGGATTACGTCTTTCTCAAAGGCGTCTCGGCACGTAGAGTCTTGATAAGGCTGTCGCCTCCACTTCCAACTTAATTTACTGTCTGCCTGAATGACTGTAAGGATCTAGCCTATAAAAAATGGAGTCCTGTTAACCTTTTTGTGGTCAAGGTCACAACAAGTTTAAGACCTTTTCAGTACGTTCATAGAAAATGGATGGAAAAATTTAGTATGTTCATAGAAAATGGATTGAGAAAATTTAGTACGTTGTTCATAGAAAATGGATTGAGAAAATTTTGTACGTTGAACTTCATAGAAAATGGATTGAGAAAATTAAGTACGTTCATAGAAAATGGATTGAGAAAATTTAGTACGTTGTTCATAGAAAATGGATTGAGAAAATTTTGTACGTTCATAGAAAATGGATTGAGAAAATTTTGTACGTTCATAGAAAATGGATTGAGAAAATTTGTAAATCATGTGCCTACACCTATAGGCATTCTCCTTGTATCGGTTCTGTGTTAAGTTGCTTTTGAAGCCACAGCTTTATCTAAGGCCACACCAATTCAATTTCTTGGTTAACGGATTCGCCCGCTTCATTTTTCTGATTTGCAAAAAAAAAAAAAAAAAATCAGAATCAACTGCAAAATGCTCATATTTTGCCCTGAACAGTTGAAAACAGTCTTTTTCTTCCTAGTTGTTTCTAACAGTTATTCCATCTTTCAATGCAGTGGTATCGTTAAAAGTTCAAAATTCATTGTTTAAATTTTGAACCAGCCTGGTGTGTTGACTTCATGGCTCCTATCGTACCATTTTGGGCCATAATAGGATGCCTAGGCCTGTTTTTATTTTTTCATCATTTTTCGCCCGTCCGCTCCATTATTTTTCTAGAAAAATCTGTTAACCAAGAAATTAGATTGGTGTGGCCTAAGTTGTGGCTGGTATTCTAAGACAAGCTTATAAGATTTGTTGTTCTTGTAAAAATTTTGTTGCATCTCCTGTAGCAGAAAACAGGCTAAGGAATATCTCCTGTCAAATACAATGGATGAGGGTCTTGACACCAATGTATGATGCAAGAATAAGGAATGAGGATAAGTGTAAAATATTCTAAGACACTCTCAAGGACACAGAATGCGCAATATCATAGAATAAGTCTTGGTAAATTCATCTTCCACTGCCTCAAAAGAAGAAGTCAAACCCAGCAAAATTGAAGTACCATGTACATTTGTATGTTGTAGAATATACATGTAGTATAATGTTAGACGTAGTCATTGTATTTGATTTTCCATACATGTTGTTTGTACCTGCAATTAGCCCTTGGGCACGTATTTGCAATAAAACTTTCTAATTTGTTGGTTCTTGGATTCTCCTCTCGCCAAAAAAAAAGGATTCTGGTTCTGAATCAACTCAAAAATGCTCATGTTTTGCCCCCAACAGTTGAGGAAAGTCCTTTTTTTCCTAGTTGTTGCAGTTTTTCCATGTATCAATGCAGTGGTTTGATTAAAAGTTCAAAATTCTTTGAATATTAAATTAATCCAGCCTTTTGTGTTGACTTCATGGCTCCTATCATTGCATTTGGGGCTATGAAATTTAAGGAATTCCCTGTTTTTATTTTATTTTTTTCCTCAGTCTGTCGCTTCATTTTTTTCTGAAAAAATCAGAGAACCAACAAATTAAATTGGTGTGGCCTTATATTGCTGTGAATAAAATGAAGAGGCTGTGACTGTTACCCGTTACCTAAGTTATTTCTTATTTATCCGATTTATTTGAATTGTTAATCACGTTATGAAGGGAGGCCTCCTCATAAGCATTTTATGCTTCCGGCCTCCCTGCACTGTTACATTTCATTTATATTTTCTTGTATTTGTATTGTTACATTTTGTTTTAAAGTGTGAAATAAAGTGAACTGATCTGAACTGACTGTATGAGCTGTCATGATGGTATACTTATAGCTGCTGCCTGACAGCTCAGACTTGCTGATATAGTGTCATGTCACTCGTATGAACCCCACCACTCACATCTAGCATGTTAATCAATACACCTCCATGTCTTCAGCGCGCATCTCTATCGAAAAACACAGGAGCTATGAATCTTTCTCTGTCTCCCCTGCCACAGGCCTGACAGAGACAAGTACATCAAGATTCTGAAATCGAACATTCGCAAGGAGAAGCACGAGAACTTTGACCGCAAGTCCGTGTACGAGATTGACTCTCTGGGTCAGGAGTATGACTACTACTCCATCATGCACTACCCCAAACAGACCTTCAGTATGAACGGACGGGACACCATCGTACCTCTACAAGACGGTAGGTCAAACTAGTTAAGGCCACACCGATTTAATTTGTTGCTTCTCGGATTGCCCTGTCCATTTTTTTCTGATTTGCAAAAAAAATTTGTTCTAAATTAACTGCAAAATATGCTCAATGAAAGACATATTTTGGCCCCAACGGAAAGAAAGTCCTTTTCTTCCTGGTTCTTAAAAGTTTTTCAATGTTAACAATGCAATTTTGTTTCATTAAAAGTTCAAAATGTATTGTTTTAATTATAAACCAGCCTTGTATTTCACTTCATGGCTTATATTGTTACAGTAACATTTCTGGCTATCATGGGGTGCCTTGGCCTTTTTTTTTCCCTATCGCTTCCTATTTTTTTCTGAAAAAATCCGAGAAACAACACATTTAAAGGCATCCAATGCAATTTCAGGGCAGCAAAACTGGAAATATTCTGAATAAGGCAATCTTTGTGATATTGACACATACTGCTTCACATTAGCACATTTGAGTCAGCTTTGGGCATTTAAAGTTAACTGCAGAAACAAGCCCCAAGATGAGTCTTTTATTTTCTGGGTGGTGCCCTAAAAATCAGCCAAGGGCCCTTCCAGTAACCATTTTCTGTCAGATTTTATTTTGGGAATTTTTGCTCCATGAGGGTCAATATTTGGATAGTGTGGTTTCAATTCAGTATATAGTTAAGTGACTAAGAATATTAGCTTTGAAAAATCGTGTTTTCAGGCCTTAAAATCGATGCCTTTTAAGGGACTCAGGGTAAGAATAAAATAAGGTCTAAATTTTTTTTGGTATTGAGAATTTGAATATTGCACTAATTAATAACTTCATAATAACAGTCTGGATCAATGTTTACACCCAAAGTGTGTTGAACTGAAGTGAGAAACTTTTTTATTTTGCTGTTTGTATTTTAATGCCATAAATACTAAATAATTAGATTTAGTTTACTAAAAAGTGCCAGTAAATTTTACTAGCATGGAGATTTTTTCATCCAAAATATCTTTCCTCTTTGCTGCCAAAGTCAGTGAGCACTGTTTGAAATTCAACATTTATATACCTGTCCAAAGACTTTAAAAATGGTACACACTTCTTTCTCTGCTTAGCACTCAGCATATATGAGAAAGAGTGTGGGAAGGTCAAACATACAGCACTACAGGCGGACCAGCCCCCTGCTGTAGTGCCTTGCACAACTGTGTGTCGCCCAAGGGCTACGGAAATGGAGATGGGCACCACCCCTATGCTCTGCATAGAGTATACTAGGACCTTATACCTGTCCCTACAGCTACATGTATCTATTCTGAATTCCATACCATGTACATGTAACGTTAGCACAAATGAATACTGATTGATGGAGTTAAACCTTGTTACATACAAGGCACATACTGTCAATGGACTCCAATTCGGAACCCTTACTAATAGATAGCACAAATGTATGAGCAGTCACTACAAGCCTCTCTTAGAATTTTGTGCAAGTTCTGGCTGTAGTTCATCAGATGTTGGTGATTAGCACGTGGATGTGCATTTATTTTCACTGGACTATGATGTTGAATGTGCTTTATTGTCAATGAAAGGCATATTCAGCACCAAGGACAGTGTCCTCACACCCCAGATTTGGTACTGAGGCCACAGCAAGTAATTTTTATGGATGACATCAGCACGCGCATCGATTTTCGCCTGATTTTGGAAAAAAAAAAGAAGAGATTTTGTTGCCTTCTGACAGTGGTCAGTATGCTGAGAATGGGCAAAGATGTCTGTTGCCATGCCGGAAGGTGGATGGCAGATAACTATGAAAGAGAGGAGACAAGAAAAGGCTCTGATTTAATGTTTTCTTTCTTACTTTGATGCAATGATATGTGATGCTTGCTGTGTATATGTGATGTTCCCACTAATTCAAAACCATTTGTACAATGATTGAGTCAAAGTTTTAAAATGTAGGAACCTTGTTTTTTTCAGCCCGCCATGTTTTTTTTCGCCCGCTCACATTAGATTTGGAATCTGCGGAGGATGTCATTCATAAAATTTACTTGCTGTGGCCTTACCAATTGTAAAGGTTAACATCATTAATATGAAACAATGCAGCTCTAAATTGGTCCTATTCACACAATTTAGTGTTAATGGAAGGCATATTCAGCACCAAGGACAGTGTCTGCACACCTCAGTTTTGGTACTTACTAATTGTAAAGCTTAACATCATTAATATGCAAGAATGCAGCTCTAAAATTGGTCCTACTCACACAATTTAGTGCCAATGGAATATATATTCAGCACCAAGGACAGTCCTCACACCTCAGTTTTGATACTTATTGTAAAGCTTGGCATCATTAATATGCAACAATGCAGCTCTAAATTGGCCCTATTGACAAATATTTGATAAGGTTACGTTTAAGCTTTCAAGCTTCAGACAGATTCTGTGACAATTTTGTGTACTTGGTGCCAATTGAAGGAGGGACCATACAAAGTAGGGTCTATACCAGTCATCTCTGTGGAGATACATGTAAGAGCTCCATGGAGATGATTCCAGAAGTCATGTCTTTGGAGTTTATACTTAAACTAATGGTAGACCAAACAGGTTTTCTGTAATATCTTGTTACAGATCAATGTCAATATATTGTTACAACATGTAGTAGATCAGCTTCTGAGGAGCGGTAGAACTGTCACCTCTTAGAACTGTTAGATATTGTTAGCATCACCAACAAGAAAAAACACAAACACAAAAGGTCAACTGCAGTGATGTAGGAACCCCCCACTAAACCTATTTTTGGCCTTGACAATGGCCACCCCAAAGACAACCTGCCTGCCAAAAATCGTGAACCTCGAACCATTCCTTCAAGAGTTATTGTGCATAATCTGCCAAACAGTGCCGAAACAATTTCATAGCCTTCTCGTCGAAGGCAACTATGTAAGTCACTATGGCATGTACTTTGCCATACGTTGTACCAGTTACAGTTGTCATGCAATAAAGTTCTTATGTGATTTTCAGGTGTGACTATTGGACAGCGCGAGCGTCTGAGCCAGGGTGATGTGATCCAAGCCAGAGTGCTCTACAACTGTCCCAGTAAGCTCGTTAACCTGTTCTGTTCAGCATGAAAGTTCTTCTGTGTTGGGGGCAAGTCATTATAAAATAAAGACTAAACTTTCCTTGCCAACACTGGAGTGAATTTGGACTTACACCAAATTGTTTGGCTGACTCCTTCAACCTTGTTCACGGAATGGACACGTCTACTCTTGGAACGTGCCATCAAAGACAGGTTTACATTTTAGAGCTCAAAGAACTACCCTGAACAGAGACGGGGGGGGGGGCGACACAAGTTATCTGGCACAACTACTATGACCCGCTACTACAGTCACGTTCCAAGAGTAGACGGGTCCATTCCATGAAAATTTAGGATCTCAATTCATTCCAGCGTTGGCAAGAAAAGTTCAGTCTTTATTTTACACTGCTCTGTTTAGATTTACTCCACAAGTGCATTCTTGCAAAGTGTAAATCATGTCCTCCTAGCCTGGAATCCAACCTATTCTAGCTCAGGTTGGCTGTTGTAATAAGCCAATTTGTAATGGCTACCCCATTACAAATCGGATGGCACCCAGGCTATGCTGTAATCACTTACCAGCAAAATAGTCTGGCATTGATTGGGAAAGCTTGGCATTTAGGCCACACCAATTTAATTTCTTGGTTAACGGATTTTTCTTGGAAAATAATGGAGCGGGCGGGCGAAAAAAAAAAAAAACGGGCCTAGACATCCTATTATGGCCCAAAATGGTACGATAGGAGCTATGAAGTCAACACACCAGGCTGGTTCAAAATCTAAACAATGAATTTTGAACTTTTTATGATACCATTGCATTGAAAGATGGAATAACTGTAACAACTAGGATAAAAAGAGCTGTTTTCAACTGTTCAGGGCAAAATATGAGCATTTTGCAGTTGATCTGAATTTTTATTTTTATTTACAAATCAGAAAAAACGAAGCGGGCGAATCCGTTAACCAAGAAATTAAATTGGTGTGGCCTCAGATACAGACCTAAAATATACACTAAGATCAGTTGCAAGGTGCACAATCTTCTATAATGGCATAGTAACTGGGTTTGAACAGATTTTCAGAAGTTTGATTGCAGTTAAACAGGTTCTAAAGTGTTTGATACCTGGAATGATAACTGCCGTATTTGGCCAAATGTTTGTATAATAATAAAGGACGATCGGTAGGAATTTGTCAGGGGAGACATCAGAGAATTGGACCAGACCTAGAAATTACAATGGAGATCACAAAATGTTTTTTGTTTCAAACTGTAAAATAATGAAGCATTTCCACAAATCAGCAAGCTGCAGTGGCATGGCAAAATCTTGTTGCTAGGAAACAAAGTGTTGACTGCCTGAAGAAAAAAAAAACTGGATTAACTGAAATCCTTCCTTGTAAAATCCCATCTCAGTAGCTAGGGCATAACCTGTGGGCATTACCACGTATTGTTTGTTTTAAGATTCACGCATTTTCACGAAACAGCAAACTACAATGACGTGGCCAAATTTTGTTGCTAAGAAACAAAGTGTTGACTGCCTAAAAGAAAGAAACTACTAGATAATCTGAAATCCTTCCTTGTAAAATCCCATCTCAGTAGGGCATAACCTGGACATTACCACGTATTGTTTGTTTTAAGATTCACGCATTTTCACGAAACAGCAAACTACAATGACATGGCCAAATCTTGTTGCTAAGAAACAAAGTGTTGACTGCCTGAAGGAAAGAAACTGGATTATCTGAAATCCTTCCTTGTTAGATCCCATCTCAGTAGGGCATAACCTGGACATTACCTGACATGTATTGTTTGTTTTAAAATTCACGCATTTCATGAAACAGCAGACTGCAGTGACATGGCCAAATCTTGTTGCTAAGAAACAAAGTGTTGACTGCCTGAAGGAAAGAAACTGGATTATCTAAAATCCTTCCTTGTTTGATCCCATCTCAGTAGGGCATAACCTGGGGCTGACCTGAACAACCTGTCCCAAACTATTTCCCTTCAGCTTTGTCAACTGTCTAAGGCCTTAATTACGGCAGGATGGGAACTAGGACGTAATTGACAACAGGGGCAAAGGGGAATTATCCAATACCCTGGTCCTGTCAATGTCAACAAAAGGCCCTGTGTTTCTAAATAGGTTGGTTTAGGGGGGAATGAGCCACCAAAGTATTTCATTGGTTGCTTTTAATTAGTTTAACTTGTAACGTCTGTCTTGAAGTGAGACAAGATTGCTGTAAATTATGGGTGACGAGTTAGGTTGTTAGAGTTACTGTAACAGTAACTTTGTTACTATGTGTAATTGTGGCATATGTGAATTTATTAGGTACGTTTAGAGTGTTTTAAGCCACTTTCCATACACTTAGATGAAGCATCGTGCAGACAGGTGCAGACTGCCATGTTGGTGCCCTTATTTGCACTTCAATGGATGGTACCTCAAGCATACAAACTTTAAGCATTTTTGTGGTTTATAGCGTTTAAAATTATAAGGTTTATAGTACTGTTACAAGGTTTTTTATTATTCTTGTAGGATTCTCTTCTTTTCATGGAAGTCATGCAATAATGAGGAGGTCAGAAGATCTTTGAATGGCTCAGAATGCTTGAGCTATGATTCACTGATATGCAAATTGGGACACCAACATGGCGGCTGACAGATCTTCAAATGGTCCAGAATGCTTGAGCTATGATTCACTGATATGTAAATTAGGACCCCAACATGGCGGTTAACAGAGCAGTGAAAAGACTCTAAATAGATACTCTCAATGGGTTTTCTTTAAAATCTTATTCCACATGTGTCCATCTGTGAAGCATACACAATGTAGAGTCCAACTGCAAGCAGAACATCTATATATGATTCACTGAAATGCAAATTTTGACACCAACATGGCAGCTGACAGACTTTATTAGATACTCTCAATGGGTTTTCTTTAGAATTTTAATCCACATGTGTCCATCTGTGAAGCATAGAGTCCAACTGCAAGCATCTAACATCTATGATTCACTGAAATGCAAATTGGGACACCAACATGGCGGCTGACAAACCATTGGAAATACTCTAAATAGATACTCTCAATGGGTTTTCTTTAGAATTTTAATACACGTGTGTCCATCTGTGAAGCATAGAGTCCAACTGCAAGCAGAACATCTATGATTCACTGAAATGCAAATTGGGACACCAACATGGCGGCTGACAGACTTTATTAGATACTTTTGATGGGTTTTCTTTAGAATTTTAATCCACATGTGTCCATCTGTGAAGCATAGAGTCCAACTGCAAGCAGAACATCACCTCCCACAAAGGCACGATCAAGACCCCGCTCTTCCCATACAACTACCCGAAGAGGGAGAACTGTGATTGGACGGTGTGGGCGCCGCCCGGGCATGGTATCCGACTGGAGTTTGTGGAGTTCCAGCTGGAAGACTCCAGAAACTGTTCTTTTGACTACCTGGAAATCTTCCATGGGACAGACGACGGTGAAGGTGAGTCTACAAAATCTTTTAGTTTGATTTGTATTGAGGATTTGTAATGCAGCTGAAAGATCTTTGAATGGCTCAGAATGCTTGAGCTATGGTTCACTGATATGCAAATTGGGACACCAACATGGTGTCTGACAGATCTTCAAATGGCCCAGAATGCTTGAGCTATGAGTACATGTATTCCATGTACAGTGCAATAGCTCAATCGGGTAGAGTGCTAATGCTTTGTAACCGGGAGGTCGTGAGTTCAAACCCCGACTGGGTCATATGTTGTACCTTCCACGTCCCTTAACCCAGGCCAGGGTTGTGGGGGCACTGCATGTCTAACCATCTGCGTCCATCCCTCTCGGTCATACATGTACAATTGTACATCTGGAAATCGGTCATACCAAAAGAATTTAAAAATGGTACATACATGTACTGCTATCTCTGCTTAGCACTCAGTTTCTATGAGATTAGACAAAAAAGCTGTGTCAACTGCATTGAAGACTACCTGTAAGAATGTGGTTGATAATACAACTCTGTTCTCAAAGATGTTTTTATGTGCAAGTGCACCTGAACGTCTGCCCTTGTAGTGCTATCTCTGCTTAGCACTCAGTATCTATGAGATAAGGCGTATGAGAAAGTCAACACAAAACACTACAAGCGGACTAGCCCCCCTGCTGTTAAGTGCTTGCACAATTGCGTGGCCCAAGGGTTACAGAAATTGAGATGGTCACCACCCCTATGCTCTGCATAGAGTGGAACAGGAACTTTATGGAGGTGGACCATTCTGAATTGAACTGAATCCACTGTCAAACTTCTACCCAAGCAACTGTACATAAATAAGATACTAATAAGAGTTCAGAAATGAAAAGATGAACTATAGAATTTTAATTCAGTCTCATACAATGACTAGAACTTGCTCAGGTAATATTTTTATTGAACGTCTGCCCTTGTATTTCCCTTATGAATTTCAACATAAATGTCTTGTTAAGCCCTGCTAAACTTGATGCATTGCCAATAAAACCTTTAACGCCAACAGGTCCTTGGACAAAAGAACAGGCATTGAAAAGTTGATTTGTATTCAACAAGCTGTTAGGGTAGTCAGACTGATCTTTCACGTTCCTCGCATTGACATTTACAGAGGAGCCATCAACCAGTCCAAGAAAATGTCGCAAATGGGCCAAGACTTTTGTGCTTTGTCTTTTGGGCATTGAGTTTTTACCTTAGCCAAGAAGACTCAATGTGTGTGTGTGTGTGTGTGTGTGTGTGTGTTTGTGTGCGTCTATGTTTGTATGTGTGTTTGTGTGTGTGTGTGTGTGTGTGTGTGCGTCTATGCGTTTGTGTGTGTGTGTTTGTGTGTGAGCGTGTGACTGTGCGTCTGTGTGTGTGTCTGTGTGTGCTTGTGTGTGTGTGTGTATGTGTGCGTTTGTGTGTGTGTTTGTGTGTGCGTCTGTGTGTGTGTTTGTGTGCGTGTGTGTGTGTGTGTGCGCGCGCGCACGTGTCTGTGTGTGTGTCTGTGTGTGTATTAAACAAGACTTATTACGCAATGTTTCTTTTTGAGTCAATGTTATATTACCTCACAATTACTTATTAATTAAATTTCCACACAAAATGATCTTCTTTAAAATCCAAGCTTTTTTTATAGCTATATTCCATTTAAAAATGATAAAGCTACTTTAATTTATATATAATGATGTAGATACGTTTTTACTGCTGAGATGCGTTCAGTACCAGTCAAAGTAGAGCTAAATCAATTCAACCTTTGAACAAACGAACATGCAATTGTTGTAATAGATAAGAGGCTTATCCTGGCTCATGCCTGAAAGACCAATAAATCATCATATGATAGATAACATGATTATTCTTCACAGGTAGGAGTGACAAATTGCTTGCATTAATACATTGATTTCCCTGGTTAGCTTTTCTTTTTAATTTTAGATTATGGATACAATGCGTGTATTATTATTATTCAAACCGAAGGAAAACATATTGTTTTTGCTCAGTTTCCTCTTCTTCTCTAAACACTAACCTCTGACCTGGCCAACGACCTGATTTGTTGACGTCTGTCACTATGGTAACTGATGTTGGGTTTACATCATGTTGCAATTTTATAGCAGGAGGGATTTAGACTCCTGTCTGACCATATGAATATATTTGATTAAGAATTAACAGAACAGACTATGTGCATTTGCTTTGCAAATGTTAGTATTCATGTTTAGTATTCATGTAGTACTCATGTGAGTTATTTTTGATCACAAAATTTAAGAAAATAGAAAATTCTGACTGAAATTTAATCAGAAGAAGGCACAATAATGTATTGTGAAATATGTAAAATATGAATTCCTGTAGACATCAGAATATAATTGTATGTTTTATAATATTGCTATTACGATCACAATTTAAGACAAAATACAAACAGACGATTCCAATACTGCACACTGAGTTTCAAAATTGTGAACATTTAGGGGGAAATAGCTCTTGGTTACAATAATTATGACTG
Organism: Branchiostoma belcheri; assembly: GCF_001625305.1. Classification (NCBI taxonomy): domain Eukaryota; kingdom Metazoa; phylum Chordata; class Leptocardii; order Amphioxiformes; family Branchiostomatidae; genus Branchiostoma; species Branchiostoma belcheri. The sequence continues at coordinate 910,022 of NW_017802469.1, read as the reverse complement.
TACAGCAAGCATACATACAGTTACATACAGTTACTGTACAATGTACATGTGGAGTGCCTTTTTTTGTATTTCCTGAATGCCATTGCCAAGTTGTGACTGATATCAGTGTTCTACAGTCATTCTTTATACTGTCGATTTTGATCAGGTCCAACTTATCTTCACAAAGTAGAGCAATGAATCCATGTCAACTCTGTAGGCTGGCTTTTTCCATCTCTGACAACCAAATGGAAACCGTTTGAATGTCACCATCATGATAGAGTAAAACAGAGAAAAGTATGGATGATAAAATACCTGCAATTATTAAATGTAATTTCATATAGAAAATGGAGGGTTTGATATAAGAATTGTTGAGATGCAGAGCTATATGTCGTGTGCACAAAAATGATAATGATTGTGTTTCATAGTAGACAATATTGCATCAGATTCTGTTATTTTTTTAACAAGCAGATTAATGATATGATAATTTTTCCTTTTTAAAATATTTATGATGTAATTTAATTGAGCATTGACAGGAGCTTTTAATAGTTGTTTGAACATTCTATCAAGTTGAAAATGTGATATTTCCATCCCCATTAAATGTCTTGAACATCTCAGAATCTATATCTGTTATATATAGCTGGTATATAATAACCACCCTTCGGCATAACACACCAGCTTCGTACTACATTATACTGGTACTACATTTAGTAAATTTAATTAATACGTTCTCTGTTTTCTGGCAGTTCAAGAGCACCATGCAGCATTTAGTTGAGCTCATGTTACTATCCAGTGCTTTTTGGGAATAGGTGCACTGGTTCACCCAACCTAAAAAATTGGGTGCACATAACAAAATAATTTTTGGGTGCACAATATAAAATGAGATTGAGAGTGTCTGCAAAAACTAATTATAACATATATGTTAAATTTCTAAAGCAAAGTACTACAAGAATAATTTTCTGACACCTAATTGTTAAGAATATGCTGTATACTAAAAAGTACATTTAACAACTTGACATATGTAAACCTACGAAAATATTTGGGTGCACTGGTGCACAGAAAAAAATTGGGTGCATAGCACCAAATCTGGGTACACTAAGGCCACACCAATTTAATTTCTTGGTTAACGGATTTTTCTAGAAAAATAATGGAGCGGGCGGGCGAAAAAAAAAAAAACAGGCCTAGGCATCGTATTATGGCCCAAAATGGTACGATAGGAGCCATGAAGTCAACACACCAGGCTGGTTCAAAATTTAAACAATGGATTTTGAACTTTTAATGATACCATTGCATTGAAAGATGGAATAACTGTAACAACTAGGATGACACTGTTTTCAACTGTTCAGGGCAAAATATGAGCATTTTGCAGTTGATTCTGGATTTTTATTTTTATTTGCAAATGTGAAAAAAATGAAGCGGCGAATCCGTTAACCAAGAAATTAAATTGGTGTGGCCTAAGTTGCACAATTGCACTCAGCATTTCGAGCCCTGCTATCTAAAATGCAACCTTTGAATCTTCTGTCTTTTTCAGCTTAATACATAAATGTATTTCATATTTTCTTACTTTGATAACAACTCCTCAAACACCTAAGGCATGAAATCCAAATATACCTGGTACAATGCTCAATAAATGCCACCATTATCAAACCCAGACATTCCTCTACTTTGAAACACATGAGATAAATTTCATAATACAGCAGTCATGAATATGATGTATGTGACAAGATAGTTAAATGCCTGGAACACTTTTCTGAATGAGATTGAATTCATGTAGTATTAGCAAGCTGTGAATATGTGACAAGGAAGTCTTCACTGTACATGATACTGGAAATCTTTTAATATATGACAGTTACTTCATGTTCACAGTTTTTGCAGTGACTCTTCATAGCAAACTCAACAAACCACAAAGTTAGCATGCCAAAAACTGGGGGGTTTGGGGGGTCTTCATGGTCTTTGGGAGCTTTTATGTGCTATTTTCTGATTGCATATAGACAACATAGCCGGCCTGGTTGAATTACCCCTGTTTTTTGAACTGGGCTAATCAGAAAACAGCCGAAGACCACCAAACCCCCGTTCTATAAGCCCGCATTATATTTTCCGTCTTGTATAATAATTTGCAAATGATACAAAACTATGAATCATCCTTGTCTTGACTTGTCTATCCTGTTTGTTTCCTTTTAAACTCCAAAATAATTGTCTTGAAGTTCACTTTTTGCATATCAATCAATAGTTTGTGCTTATAGACCTGCATTTCTCCTGCAGTCTCTTAGTGTCACTGACAAAAGGTAGTGGATGCTACCTGAAACGTCTGACCATTTCCAAAATCATATCCAGATGCTTGAGTAACTGTTACAGTTTTTTTTGCGTATCTTATTACTTGGATGTCTAACCTTCACCGACACACAGTAACTATGGTTATTTCAACTATGAGCTCATAATAAAAATGCTTGAATGTGTCCTTTCTCCTACTGTGAAATTAAGTTTTTGCAAACTTAAATTTTACATAAGATGATTATTATATAACATAGCAAACCTTGAATATGTGGCAGCATAATTGATCACTATAGGAAAGTTAAATGACAGTTACACAGGGATATGGGCCATGTTTGAGAATATTTACATGTATATCATTTCTCAAGGGATTTGAATACATCAGTTTTTACAATGTTATGTAATTACATGTCATCCTTGTGATATATCTAGGGATGAAACTGTCAATTTATTATCATCATATTAAACAAAAGTTTTTTATGACAGTGAAGCATTGTTGTTTGAATGAGTTTTGTAATATTTGCATGATGAGGACAGTTGTTAATGGGATTGTATCTCTACATCATTTATATGTTTATTTTTATGAAGGATTTTATTAGATAGGCCATCAAATGTTAGCAGCAAATCTGCCATAGATAGTTGTAATTTAGTGGTGAGAATTAGAAGGCTTATTATTAGGGAACACTAAGTCTTGTGTTGTATTACTTAAAAGACAAATACACTTATTTCAGTTTGATGCCTTTTTTTAAACCCAAAATCCTACATGTACATGTACTTGCAAAAGGTGGTTTGTTGCTTTCTTGACCAGTCCCACACACATAGGGGTGATATTTGACCCAAATCTATGTTCACGTTTGATGCCTGCTTGTAGTGTTTCCACTTTGAAACCACTACTCTGTTAACGTTAGTACACGAAAGAACATCTCCACAAACAGAAAAGTATACAGAGAAAACAGGATTTTTGGGTTGAAAGGAACCAAAACTGATTACTTTACTTTTGATTGTCTTTTGACATTATCATGATTGCATTTAGCAATTTGAATACTTAGTACTATAAGATTGACTTACTCTACATTACATTTTTTTTAACGGTTTGGTTCAATGCAAGGCCTATACGACCACTTCTCGGCATTGAACTAGAAATATGAGAAAAACATGGCTATGTCAAGAGATGGCGGTGAACGTTCGATTTGAAAGCCTGTAGATTGTAGGTTGGTGGGAAACACTTGTCAGGGAGGGAATTCCATTGAAGCTTGGCCGTACGGGGAAAGAAACTGTCACTGTAAAAAGATTTCGAACAAGGAATTTGGATGGTGAAGCATTATAAAGCATTGTGAAGCATTGCATTATAAAAAATATGATTTGTTAGTTCTTATGATAATCGTAAATTCTGAAGATGTTTAAAAAGATAGTCCTAGACCTTCACCGCATTCACACCCAGGTCTTAGAATAACTTGTAACACATGTCCATGTCATGGCAGAACAGAGCCCTACATTCGTCAACCCTGTCAGTGACTTATTACAAGCAATATGAGCAACACTGTTGAATGTGCTGAAGACAAATAAATCATCAGGTTTCCCTTTATGAAGCCTGGCAGCTGAGTATCCCATTGGGACTTTTAAGTGCTGAGTATGCGTCGTAAAGTGGGACGGTGGGTATTTTATGGATGAGCATTTTCATTGCAGAATCCTGAAAAATGCATGCTTAAGACTTAGCACTACTGTTCCTATTGTTTCTATGGGAATAATTTGGCACCCCATCTATCTAAGACTTCTATTCTAGGGATTAATACCCTTGTAGAGCATTTTTAGTGCCTTTTTAATGCCATCTTGTTGCTGATAGTTTCAAAGCAAAAGATTTTAGCTGCTTTATAATCATTATGGAAAATAGCATCATTTTTACTTAACATTTAGATAAGCTTTACTTAAATTTTCTTTACATAATTTGTTAGCCTTGGCAAAACATAATACGTTTAATATTGAGTTTTAAAGTGTACACTGAATGTTTTCTTCAAGTTTATATTTCTATATCTGTACTAAAAGTATATATTGAAGCACTGTTTGAATGAACTGGTAGAAAAAAAGAATAGTGATTCTAAACAAATTCTGTTGAACACCACTAGTCATATACACATGTAGTGCAGTATGTACTTTAATGCAGCACATTTCTGATGGAATATGTTCACTGTATGGTAATTTAATTGCCATCAGTCATTTTCTGTGACTTGTCACGGGCTTTCGATACACTCGATCATAATATTTTGTTGCTTAAACTTAAACTATATGGTATAAACAAAATGTCTTGCAAATGGTTCAGGTCTTACCTGACTGGTAGGTCTCAGCGTACATGCCTTGAGGCGGTACTGTCCAAACCTTCACCAGTAACTTGTGGCGTACCTCAAGGGTCTATCCTTGGCCCACTTCTTTTTATCTTATATATCAACGACTTGCCAAACTGTATTCAGCTATGCAAGATAGCGATGTACGCAGATGATACTATCATATATTTTGCACACCGGAATGTACAGACAATAATGCAGACAATTCAGAGTGACTCAGTTCGGCTTGTGCACTGGTTCACTGCAAACAAACTCTCACTTAACCCCTCAAAATGCAAATCTATGCTTGTGGGGACACATAGGGCCAAAGCCGCCACAAGAAGTCACCTTCACCTCACATTATCAGGCACAGAGCTAGACCAGGTGAATACTTTTAAGTATCTAGGGGTCTTTTTAAATAGCTCGTTACTATGGAACGACCACATCTCGCATGTTACTAAAAAATTGTCTCAGACAATTGGCATCATGAAGTCTTTGAAACCATTTATTAACACAGAAGCTTTGCTGACAATATACACATCACTGTTCCTTCCCCACTTACAATACTGCAGTACTGTCTGGGATCAAGGTAGCAAGGAATGTATAGACAAACTTCAGAAACTACAGAACAGGGCAGGAAGGGTGATACTGGGGTGCAATCGCTACACACCTATCGACACTATACTGCACAATCTAGGTTGGACACCTGTGAATGAATTACACAAGAGGAACAAAGCAGTGCTTGTATTCAAGGCTCTGAATGGCTTGTCCCCTCCTCACATCTCGGATCTCTTCACACAGCTCAGGGAAGTTCACTCATACAATACACGCTTAAGAGCACAGGGGGGACTACAACTGCCTAAGGCTCATCTGCAATACAAAAAGAAATCCTTGTCCAGTACTGGTGCAGCTCTTTGGAACGCTCTCCCATCTACATTGAAAACAGCAGCTTCCGTCGCCTGGTTTAAGCGTTTGTATAACCAGAATGTTCTCGCAACATAGTAACCGTTACTTTTGTTTTGTAACATTGATATGCAAATTTCCATTACCTTCTTTATTTATTTCATTTGTTGCATTTTATTCGCTTGTTTCATATAAGTTATTAGTTTACCGTATGATTTTGAAGCACTTTACCAATATGTTATTTTTGCAATTAAGCTAATTGTACCTTTGTTTTCCTGTTTGTTATTTTAAGCTAATAAGTATATTTTGTAAATGTATATGTCCGCAGGGAACATTGAAAAACGCCCTTGCGGCGACATGTTTACCCTGGGTAAATAAATAAAAATGAAATGAAATGAAATCAGTGTTACACATACTGACAGTTTGAAATATTGACTTGGAATTGATGAAAGGGCCCTTCAGCATCTTTCTGAGCAAAATGTGGATGGTGAACCCTTAATAGATCCTATTTTTGTAAGAGAAATCATATAAGGTTGTGTAATATGTATGTCAGGGTAGTGGCTCCAATTTTAGTACTTAACATTATATTAGAAGAAGTGCTACATGTGTGTGTTCTTACTCTAAAGTAATTATTATAGCAAATTCCATGTTTTTTTCCATCTGTGTTTCAGCCAAGTTACAGGGTCGGTACTGCGGCCATGCTGTCCCGACAGAGGTGTACAGTCTGGGTCCGTTTGTCCAGCTACACTTTCAGAGTGACGAGTCTGTGGTCGGCAGGGGGTTCAAGGTCAACTACACCGTGTATGAACTTGGTAAGTGTTCAGTCTTCTGGTTCTGTTCAATGAGGGCCTGCATGGGGGTCCAGACAATGCTGTATGCTATATTTTGAGAGTCAGCTACGTATTATGCTGAATTCAAGAAACCTCCCCATTACTATAAATTTCGGGTAGCTATAACGCATTAAGTAGAATTAAAACTGCGAATTACGCTCTGCGAAAAAAGGTACCAATTACGCTCTACGTTGAATTAGAGCGGTCCATCTATGCTCTACGTAGAATTAAAACAGCCTATTACGCACGCAGGCCGCCTTCAATTATATTGGGGGTGAACTTGCTAGTTTCTCTAGCAAATAATGTATTGTACATGACTTTAAAGGACTGGTATGAATTAGTAAAACAAAAAGCTTATACAATAAGTAGTGACATCAAAATTAATGAAGTTGATAATATTATATACATTAATTTTACATCAAGATGATAAAAAAGTTCAAATAACCAAAAAAAAAAGAATTTAGATAATAATTGCTCAGAATGCATTCAATAGCTATATATGAGCTTTGTCATTTCTTGGAAGCCTGGATGGCAAACTGCTAGACTGGTTCATTCAGCAAACACAAACATAGGAACACTAACAAGCTTCCTGGCAGCCACAATGGCTGAATTGCGAGGCTTTTTGAAAGGTTAATAATATAAAAGTAGAGTTACATTTAAAAGCAGTGATCAAAATCTGTAGGAATATCAGATTGTTATTACACCTTTGATACTTTGTAGTATTGAAACGAACAAATCAAAACACAGGGTAGATTCACAACAACTTGAAGGTAATATAAGTCCATGTACTACAGTGCTTCAGATGAAGCAGATGTTATAAACTGATGTCTCACCATCTGTTGTTCCCATGCAGATCCCTTCTCATTCCTGGAGTCATCAGGACAGATGTTACACAGTGGCAGTGGAGATGACCCCATGATGATGGAAAAGGAAAAATATCTACCAAGTAAGCTTTTTATACATCACATCTTAGTATTCTCTGTTTACTAACATAGGAAAACATGTTTATATTTTAGAAAACTTGGTGCTAAAGAGCATTCCACCCAGGGCTATTTTGTGTGGTCCCTTTTCCTAGCTTTTTCACCTTGTACTGTAATGTGTTGTCCCTTTCCTTGGTGCTGAAAACCCATCCCAACCCTGTAATATCTTGTACTTTCCCTTTCCTTGGTGCTGAAATACCATCCCCACCCTGTACTATCATGTACCATCCCTTTCCTTGGTGCTGAAATACCATCCCCACCCTGTACTATCCTGTACCATCCCTTTCCTTGGTGCTGAAAGACCATCTCCACCCTGTACTATCCTGTACCATCCCTTTCCTTGGTGCTGAAAGACCATCCCTTCTATGTACTATCATGTACCATCCCTTTCCTTGGTGCTGAAAGACCATCTCCACCCTGTACTATCCTGTACCATCCCTTTCCTTGGTGCTGAAATACCATCCCCACCCTGTACTATCCTGTACCATCCCTTTCCTTGGTGCTGAAATTCCATCCCCACCCTTCACTATCATGTATCACCCCTTTCCTTGGTGCTGAAAAAAATATCCCCACCATGTACTATTCTGTACCATCCCTTTCCTTGGTGCTGAAAGACCATTCTCTACTGCATACAATTAAATACTGCACCCAGTCTTATTTCTCTACATTTTCAGATTCTGTCTTTCTTTTTTTTCAAGAAAAGTGGCTTGCAAGAGAAGTTTTCACCATAAATTCCAACAGTATTGCTTTAACCTATAACATTGATTTCAAAATGGCTGACTGTTTGAAACTCTTGTTCCCAGGTTGTGGAGGTGTGCTAACAGCCAGGGAAGGGAACATCACATCCCCGGGGTACCCTTACAGCTACTACAACGACATTCAGTGTGCATGGATCATAAAAGGTATGAAGTCAAATTTCTTCTTCAGTGAGCCTGAGTAATAATACTTATTGCATGCCCACCTTGCTGGAAAATATTGTGATTGTTACTTTTGAAATACGACTAAAGTGCTGCCATTTTCTTACCAAATATGGAACTAATTCTGAAATGAATGAAGGTTTTTTTTAGAGAACTAAAAGTTATCAACAATACTTGGAAAGTAATCTGCACCACTACTTTACATAGCTTTTTATTGCTTAAATTTCTGTTCTTATTTGTAACAGAATTTGTTACAATATTAAAATATTTGCCTTTGTCGAGAAGACTATCAAATCACTTGCTATAGTGTGGGAGACTATGCGGCATGACTCTTGAAGGCATGGTTCAATGTTCATGATTTTTGGTAGGCAGGTTACCGTTGTGAGGAGCATAGTCAAGTTCAAAAATGGGCTTTGTGGGGGGGTCTCTACGTCACTGCAGTGGACCTTTTGTGTTTGTCATTTTTATTGTGAACAGGATTAATTATAATGTTGCAGGACTGTTCTCATGAATGTTTCAAACGTTTTCCTTTCTGTACTCTTTCTCTTACTAGTTCAATCTTTCTTTTCGCTCTCCCAGGTTCGGAAGGTGAATCCATCTCTCTGACGTTCCATGACATTAACCTGGACTGTGACAGTGAGTTTAACTACGTCCAAGTCGAGGAGCTTTATGTGAACATCACTCAGTACGTCAGCTACCTGCTCAACCACAGTGATAATGGAAGCTACGCAGACTGTAACACAACATGGTGAGATGTCTGTTTGTTTGTTTCGCACAACAAAGGTAAACCATCTTTAGGCGTAACACACCTGTTTTGTACAGTAAGTACTAGAAGCGTAAGACAGGACTACATGTGTAAGGTTTGAATCACTCACACTGGAAAGGACCCCTACTCTTTTTGGTAAGTGCGGTGGGTTCTTTTAATGTGTGTGGGGTGTGGCTCTCCCCAAACATGGGACCTCCATTTAACGTCCTATCCGAGGGACGTCTCTAACCAAAGTTTAGTCCTGAGTCAAGTGAGGAAAGTTGTGTAAAGTGCCTTTCCCAAAGGCACAAGATTGGTGACGTGTAGGATTCGAACCCGGGACCTCTTGGTCCTGTGCTATGCCACACGACCCCACTTGGACCCAACTTCCAAGTGTAATAGGATATTAGGATTTTCTTTTGCACAACCAGGGATTGTCTTACCTTGCCTAGGCTAGCTATGTTTTGATGCCTATCAGATACCTTTGTAAGAGCTTCTTAATTGAGTACTGGCTTCTTGCTGCGATATGAAGCCATACTGACTTTAGTCCATCAATATGATGGGTTGGGCAACATTTCTGTCTATCATGAGTGACAAAACTCCATCAAATGAAGGAAAGACGGTTGCTGGCTAGAACACTGCCACTGAACGAAGAGACGTGTTGCCATATATGAGGGCCTGCAAGGGGGGGTCCCGACAACGCTCTACGCTGAATTTGGAAACCTCTCGATTACGCTGTACGATAAATTCCAAGTGGCTACAATGCATTACGTAGGATTAAAACAGCCGATTACGCTCTACGGAAAAGGGCTTGCGGGCCCCCATATATGTATTACAGTAACTAAAACAACATTTTTTGTTTGATTTTCAGCTCGATGGTGGTTGGTCGCTACTGCAAGGTGATGCCGCACGTGATCGTGACGGAGGTGGACCAGCTGCTGCTGACGTACTCGTCCAACTCCAACAACATCGGCAGCTTCACGGGATTCCACGCCTCCTACACAGTCGGTAAAGTTCCCTGCTCGATGTCTTTTGCTTTCCGTTTCAGTAGCCATGTTTTCTGTTTCTGACTGTTGTATTAGGTTGTCACAATCATTGTGTTTTCACTTTGTTATTTTGATAAGAACATTGTGGTGTTGATAAAGTATTTGCTTTGTAATTTTTTTTACACAAGTTACATATTCTGATGCACCTAATGAACCAATATGTAATGTAATGTCACACAGTACCAGGTATTGAATGCTGCATGGGATTGTGATTTATGTTAAGTTTTCATAAAACTTACAAATGTGTAATGGATGTTTCATAGTACAGTCTGTTTGCATGAGTTTTGACTATTCTGTGGATATTGCTTGCACATGCATGTACATTATCATACCAGGTAATGGTAAAGTTTCAAGAACTAAGGACATACAATTGAACAGTACAAAATTGTATACCAGGTATTCAATCTCTATCATACATTGTGAGGTTTTTAACTACCTTATTTTGTATCAAAATATTTGAAATTGGATATTTCAATCTCTGGAAAATAGTATTTGCATTCCACAAGACTAATAAGATGCTAAACTTATAATCTTTGTTCAGATGAGACATTTAAAGTTTGAGTTGTTCCCCTGCCCAAATAATCTTTGTTCAGAGAAGAAATTTGAAGTTTGATCTGTCCCCCTGCCCAATATATAATCTTTCCAAATGATGCCCAAATAATGTTTGTTTAGAGAAGACATTTGAAGATTGAGCTGTTCCCCTGCCCAAATAATCTTTAAGAGAAGACATCTGAAGTTTGAGCTGTTCCCCAGCCCTATGGATCAGAGTGACTCATGTTGTCAATAGGTAGACCTGGATGAGTGTGTACAGAACCAGAGCAGTTGTGGTCAGATGTGCATCAACATGCAGCCGGGCTTCCGCTGTGACTGTGAGCGAGGCTACGCGCTAGCGGAGAACGGACGGGACTGCACGCCGAAGGAAAAACAAATGTCAGGTAAGATGCTAGCAGGTTGATAGGTGCAGCTGACAGGTGTTGTCCAGATTAAAGTACCAAACTAATGGGAAAGACTGTTTTTTTTATATGTAAGTATGTCAAAAGAAGTACTAAGCCTTGTATTAGGAAAAGCAAGTGTATGTCTTTCAGTTGAAAGCAATGGAAAACGAAGTAGATGTTTCTAGTACCATGAGTTGTCGAAGACCTCCACTACTAAAAAAATAAAATCATAAAGTTGAACATAAAATTTCCCTAACAGTTTAGAATTTCTAGCTAAAAGGCATTGAAAGGGATGGTACAGGATATTACAGGGTGGGGATGGTCTTTCAGCACCAAGGAAAGGGATGGTACAGTATAGTACAGAGTGGGGATGGTCTTTCAGCACCAAGGAAAGGGATGGTACAGGATAGTACAGGGTGGGGATGGTATTTCTAGCTAAAAGGCACTGCAAATATTTCACAGGTTGCAGTAAGTGATCATTATGAAACAGTTACCACAATCGTAGAGGCTTAGTTTTGTTTTATGAGACAGAAAGTTCCAAAATGTAATATGTAATTGCTACATGTACTACATGTATGTCATTGTTAGCAAAACAGGAATTGGCTAGAGTTTTTTTTCTAAATGGCCTCTATATGTTACAGTTGCTTGTGGAGGTTTGCTGACTGCGGCCCGAGGCGGAATAAAGTTCACGATCGTCCCTCACGCCATCACGGACTGTATATGGGTCATATCCGCCGAGAAAGGGCACCGCATCTTCCTCACATTTGAGGAATTCCACGTGAACTCCTTTGAGGATTTCTCCTGTACAGACAACTACTTAGAAGTTACAACTGGGAAACAAAAGGTAGGAAGGACAATGCTGAAAGTGTAGCAGTTGTGCTTTTTTATTTTTATTTCTTTCACTGTGTATACAATTATATCTATAACGGTAGTATTTGCAAATCATATTTTACTATTTAGATATTACATTGTAGTTTGAAGAGGTGATAGTCACCTGTTATGTTAATCCTTCCACAAATGTGGTAAATCTTCATCATTATGTGTAGATAAATAAATTATGAAACTATATAAGACATAATTGATAAAATCATTTGTATGATTTAACTTTTGTATGATTTTAATTGTCTTTTGCATTGTTAGATTAAATGATTGATTCAGAAATTGATTTAGCATGTTTTTAATGCTTTTATCTGACAAAAATCCTTGTGGTGGTTGAAACAATGATTGTAATTATTTTTACCGTAACTGCAATCTTTATTATCATCATTTTTGAAAGAATACTTGGAATAATGAAGAGAATTTTTTGTTGAGATATGTTACTTCCCACTTTTCTTTGTGACTTCTTTTTCTCTATATGTTCACCTACTTTTTCTACCAATGAAAGGACAATCGCTCCGGTGAAATTTCCAACATTCCAGAACGGATCGCGAGGTTCAGTCCTGAGGTAGTCTCTTTTTATTACTTTCCATTTCCTCTATTTGTCATATCTTAAGACTTTGTTATCTTTTGATTTCCCCATACATTTCTTGATTTATAATACTTATCAATTATTAGTTATATAAATGTGTGTATAGCCTGCATCTGGCATGCCTTAAACATGCCGAGAACCATATTACAAAACTGTCATTTGTACCTGAGAGATTTCTGATGAATATGATCCATTCTGTTGATAAATATGTTCAACCTTGGCATCATTTTCTGTGGAATATTAAGTTCATAAATGAATAATACGGAAGTACTTTCTAAGGTTACAGCAATTTAATTTCTTGGTTAACGGATTCGCCCGCTTCATTTTTTTCTGATTTGCAAGTAAAATTAAAAATTCACAATCAACTGCAAAATGCTCATATTTTGCCCTGAACAGTTGAAAACAGTCCTTTTCTTCCTAGGTGTTATAGTTATTCCATCATTCAATGCAGTGGTATCATTAAAAGTGAAAAATTCATTGTTTAAATTTTGAACCAGCCTGGTGTGTTGACTTCTTGGCTCGTATCGTACCATTTTGGGCCATAATAGGATGCCTAGGCCTGTTTTTTCACCCGCCCGCTCCATTATTTTTCTAGAAAAATCTGTTAACCAAGAAATTAAATTGGTTTGGCCTAAGGTACAGATATTATTGATGAAATACAAAACTTCTTGTGACACTGCTAGGAAACACTTAGTAGATTAGGGAGACACTGGCCCCTTAAAGATGAATAAGGGAAGATCAACCATATATCTTCTATGAAAATAAAATTCTCGGGTGCTTTCCTTTAAAGCTAGTCCCTTAGCCTGACTTTAAGTTGGTTGCGGGGGGGGGGGGGGACAGTGTACTCTGACAGTTATGTTTTGAAGTTTAACAGTTATATTTCAAAACATGACATCAATTGTATTTCGAAACATCACACAAAGTTTTACATTAATTTTTGAAATACAACATTTTCAAATATGACAGTTTTAAAACAAGAAAAAAAGCAAAAACTTGAAGGTAGAATAATTAATATTATAACAAGAAGCCCCAAAATGTGAGCAGGTATAGTGTACTCTGACAGTTGTATTTTGAAAGTTAACAGTTACATTTCAAAACATCATCTGTATTTGGAAACATTACACTAAGTCTTACATTTTTGAATACAACATTGTCAAATATGACAGTTTTAAACAAGAAGTAAAGCAAAGACAAGGTAGACTTAAACCATAAAAAGAAGTCCCAACATGTGAGCAGGTACAGTGTATTCTGACAGTTATATTTTGAAATTTAACGGTTATATTTCAAAACATGACATCAACTGTATTTCGAAACATTAGTATAAACACTTAGTCTAAGTCTTACATTTTGAAATACGACATTTTCAAACATGACTGAGTTTTAAAACAATGGAAGAAAGCAAAGGTACATGACTGTACTCTTCTTCATGAGCTATAGAGTCAAGTTCAAGTAACTACCAAGGTCAAGTTCTGTGGTTCGATCTCCGAATCATAACATTTTTGGAGCGCCGATGACTCAGACAGTCATTTGTTACTGCTGTCACATCGCTCTGTGATAAAATACACATGGGCAGGGAGAGGGTATTGTGGGATTAAGTTGTCAAACAAATGGGGGTAAGTAATGGTAGTGGTTTTCTCCTGCCGGAAACATATTTGTGAGGTCTGCCTGGTACTGTATATAATACTGTCAGGCGAGAGGAATACAATAAACTGTGTACATCGTTGGGGGGAGGGGTTCAAAATTAAAGGTGGTCCAATGGCCACTGACCACTAAAAGTAAGGCTGGGACAACAAAAAGACACTTTGGGACATATTTGGGACAGTAGAAAAATAATCAACATCAGAATATCAGCCCTTCTTTTGTTTATCAGGCGCATGTCCCGGCTTTTGGATCCGGAAAAGTCCCCCGAATTTCCTGTCTACTCTGCAATTATAGTGTGCCTGGGAGTGAACAAGCAAAATAAAGTTGACTTCAAGTTGAAGTCATACAATACTTCCCAAAATAACAGGTTGGGACAGTTCATCCTCACTTTGGGACAACTGAAATTTATTTTGGGGACAGTGTTGGGACAATAGGAAGAAAATTTAATTTCGAGGCCTGGTCCTCACGTAGATAGCTTTTCAGTAGCACGTTCAACTTGGCAGAATGTACTGCGCCTGCACAAACCCATTTTCACGGTTTTTGTTGGATTTTTGGTTAACGTTGCATCAGAATTTGCCTGTTGCAGAGAATATTTGTTAACCTTACATACGCAGATACGACCTTATATGAGATGTTCTGATGATGACAAACAGAAGATGATGCCAATTGTGCTCTCATTTAAAATAAAAAATTATTATTCTGCTATTGACAAATGGCTCCAGGATTAGATTTGCAATGGTCCATTTGTACACTTTTACTGAATATTTATCACATGTGCTATATCAGTATCAGATCAGATATTTCTGTGGGCCATATGCATGTACATGACACTGTTAAGGCTAATTGCTACTTTGAGATAACAATAAGATTATGTGTCTCACAAATCAATCATTATTAATTATACATAATTTTATAGTTACAACCACCATCATACTGTATATAGCAGATGCACTTCTCCTACATTGTTATTTGTGACCTTAAACAGGTTATTGGACTTCACTTCATCATCAAAACTCAGTCTACGGAAGCTATTATAAACTATAACATGATTAATCCAGTCTATAGAACCGGAAAATGGCCTGAAGGGCATCCATTCTATCAAAGTATGCCAACATAAAAGGCAACATTGTGAAGTATAGCTCTTTGAATAGGATACAAGCTATATCTCTTGCAGTGATGCGAATGTTTTTGATGACCGAGGGCTTGCTATGGTTTGAAAAGATAATCCAAGATGACGGAACCTATTTGTAAAATTTTGGTTTGGCCACAAGCAGAATTCTTAGGTCAAATAGTTGGAGCTTCTCTCATTTTCAAGTTGAAGACTTAGGGCCAGTATGTTTCTATATAGCTAGTAGATATAATGCAATTTGTACTGATGATGTTGTGTTTGTTCCAACTTACTAGATTTTTACTAGATAACGACAGAGGTCTTTCTTGCTTTTCTCCGAATTCTTGTTACGCTTTGACTTTGACATGACTTTTCCTGAAAATCTAGAAAATGTTTAACATTCTGCGGTAGTCCCTATTGATTATTCTAACCTTGACCACAGCTGTTGATAGCTGGTATTGTGGAGTATCGATTGAGAGGAAGTTTGTAGCTCATGTAAGATCAATTCTGCTCAAGACCAGTCAGTGGATGGAAGCTGTATTAATTCATGAATTTACTTCCAAGATCTCTCCAAAATTGACTGCTTTCTTGGGATAATACTCAAGGCTCAAAATACCTGCATGTGTAGGTTAGGCCACACCAATTTAATTTGTTGTTTCTCGGATTCACCCTTTCCATTTTTTTCTGATTTGCAAAAAAAAAAGAAGAAAAATTTGGTTCTAAATCAACTGCAATATGCTCGATGAAGACATATTTTGGCCCAAACGGTTGAAGAAATTCCTTTTCTTCCTAGTTCTTAAAGTTTTTCAATGTAACAATTTCATTAAAAGTTCAAAATCTATTGTTTTAATTATAAACCAGTCTGGTACGTTCACTTCATGGGTCATATTGTAACATTTCCGGCTATCATGGGGTGCCTAGCTAATGGCCTTTTTTTTTTGCCCTGTCACTTCATATTTTTTCTGAAAAAATCAGAGAAGTAACAATTGAATTGGTATGGCCTTAACGCAGATCTCTGCAAGTTTTCTGATGTCTAGTTTTACTTTGCTGATTGTTACAATCTTAGAAACAGTTGAATTAAAGTTTTTGCCACATATTACATTGTGCAGTGCACATGTGATGTAGGGTTTTCAAATCCCTTAATGATCATGCCCTACATCAGAGATTTGAGGAAAAAATGGGTGCATAGTTTCTTCTCAAACCTACAACATATTTGTACAGACATATACTGGCAGAAAAAAAAAGTTTGTCTTCTTAATGTAGATGTAGTACTGAGATCAAGAGCATGCAAATTGTTGCACTTGATACATGAACTTGGCTATGAAAATGAATCTGTTTCTTTCTGCAGAAGGACATTTAAGAATGGCCCTGTTTGTCTGTTGGCAAAAATCCAAGTCTACAATTTACCACTGCAATGATGACCTTTCCTGAAAGGCGTATGTAACATTATGGTACCAAGTAAAACACTAGAACGTGTTCTGATATTTTCCATGGAATCATACACAGTGCCTGACCTTTCCAATATAGATGACAGTAACTGTTATATAAATTTTATATTTGCCGAAGGAAAAGATATTGTTTTTGCTCTGTTTCCTCTTCTTCTTTTTCGAACCAAGAAGAAAAAGATATGGTTTTTGCTCTGTTTTCTGTTCTTCTTCTTCTTCTCCAAACCAATAAAGGTCAATGACTTGAACCAGACGTCTGTTACCATGGTAACTAGTGGTGGGTTACATCATGTTGCAATTTTATAGCAGGAGGGATTTAGACTTCTGTCTATGAATGTGTTTGAGTAAGAATTAACAGAGCAGACCATACGCGAAGGTAAACATTATGCATTTTGCTTCACAAATGTTACCTTAAGTTTCTAGTCTTCATTCTGTCAACTGTGTGACGTAGCAACTGATCCATATTATAGTTTTTGCTATTTGATTAACTAGCTTTGGTTAGTGACATCTTATTGGATAGGAAAGTCTTATAGGTCATGTATTTGAGAACAGCTAGTTAAAGAACCCACCACTCTTATTGAAAAGAGTAGGGGTCCATCCTGGCATGAATGGATCAAAATTACAGTCCATTCTTACATACAATGTATAGCATGTACTTACTTACACAGTATAAAACAGGTGAAAGTTTACTGAAGACAAAATTATATTTTACTGGCCTGCAAATCTGCAAGTTGTATTTCACTCGCAAATTGTAGGTTGCTTTCCTGGTACATGTATTACATATGTGGTTTGAGCCTGGAGGGTTCTTTTCAACCCAGAATATTTCAGACAGACTATAAAAGTAGGCCCTAATCACCTCAGCCTAATTGAAGACCAGAACGGTCTTTAAGGCCACACCAATTTAATATGTTGGTTCTCGGATTTGCCTCTATTTTTTTCTAATTTGCAAAAAAAAAAGATTCTGGTTCTCAATCAACTCCAGTAGGCTCATATTTTGCCCCCAACAGTTGAGGAAAGTCCTTTTCTTCCTAGTTGTTACAGTTCTTCCATCCATATGAATGCAGTGGTTTGATTAAAAGTTCAAAATTCATTGTTTAAATATTAACCCAGCCTTTTCTGTTGACTTCATGGCTCCTATCGTAGCATTTTGGGCTATAATAGGATCATCATCTTCAGTACTGCTTAGCCTTCTAAAAAGAATTGCCTAGACTTGTTTTAATTTTTTTTTCACCCCGTCGCGTCATATTTTTTTCTGAAAAACCAACAGATTAAATTGGTGTGGCCTAAGGAAAAGATTTGAAGTGAATGCCTGAGAAAGACTCTTCTTTCTGCTAACAACGCCTCACAGCTACCGGACGTAATTACTTTTACGAGGCACAGGAAATTGACAGGCATCATTTCCATTTAGACTCGGTGCGCCCTAATTTGGGCTCAGTTCTGTTTACCCAATTTTGGGCAAGAGAAAAATTGGAAGTTTGACAAATTTCCACTGAAAGACGCATTCACTAAGTGTACATGTGCCTTTAGTGGATTGGATGCCGGAAATAGCTTTGTGGAAAATGTTTCTAACATTGATCAAGTTCCTCTAAATGTACTGTTTCTTGGATGGTTTGGATGGGGAACACAAAGATTTCATGTAATAGCGAGAAAAATAGCGTAATCTGGCCTATATGGTTGAAATATATCTTAAAACCTACAAGCTTAAAAGTCCTAATAACAAAAATAAACTTTTTATACAGTTGCACTGGGGCTCATTTGATAAGATTCAAAGCTAGAGACTATATTATATAATATGTACTAAAAAATGTCAAATTGTATTGACAAAATACTTTAAAAGAAATTATTATTCTTATTATTTAAATCAGAAGGGGAATACAGTTTTTTACTTCATAATAATAGATAAGTTTACTAATAATATTAATAATAATTTGATACATCTGTAATATGTGTTATCCGTCATTTTTGTTTATTGTTGTAAATCTTCAATGTGTCATAACTGCTATGAGTGGATTATTCATTTTACCTGCATTCAATATTGCAAATCATAAGTCTAAGAGATGTTTCTGTGGATTATGACAATTGCTATAAGTACCAAAATTTGATAAATTTTGCCTCTGATATCCAAAGATATTACAGATATCAAATGAATGACTATTCAACATTTTTGTGAATGTTTAAAATCAAGAATATACATTTTTATGGAGCTCTTATACTGTAGGTTCTTTGCTTATAAAAAAACTTTACAATTTCAAACTTTAATTTGTAATCAATGGTGACCTGACTTAGGTTAACATGACTTCTTGTCTAAAAGCTTTTTGTTCACACATTGGGGGGTAGCAACAAAGTACATGGAAGAATATAGATTATTCAATTACCTTACCCATTAACAAGAAACAACCCCAATCTACATAAAATCCAGACATTGCAAATTACTTTGAGTTTCCATTACCTGTTCTCCACCATTTTCGTTTCTGGGTCAAAGATGTCTACGGAAGTTATTAGGTAATTTTTCCTGGGGTTGCTGGCACCGTATTGTAGTTAGGACATGTGCCAAAGGCTGGCAGTTTCCATAATTGCTTGCGGGTAGATTTTACGGTGGCGAGCGACGTAGATAAATGATGGAATTAAGACGGGAATGGGCCATCCCGGGGCATAATTTACACCGCCGTGGCCGATTAATGACAGAGAAAATTGTGGCTGCAGCGGAGACAACTTGGCTTTCCCGCTGATTTGGGTGTTTATGGTTTTGGCCTTAGGAACAACATCCCCTGTTTCTGGTCCATTATATCATTAATTCACCAGTTTGTCAGGTTTTTGATACAGCAACAATATACAGAAAGGCCACTGGCACTGACGTTATGTAACATAGTAAAATTGAACGATAAAATTTGTAACATTTGAGCATTACAAAAAGGTTCTAAGCAACATTACCATAAAGGGGTGATATTCCTAGACAACCCAACCACTACATTCTGTATTTTACAGGATGTTTTATAGAAGAAGTACTATTGTAAAGTTGTGAACTATGATGGCATTGCAAAAGAGAATGGTCCGTCATCACTAAGGCATGCAACAGTGCCACCTTGCAGAAACAAGTGTTACTGCAGAAAATGAACCTCAAGACGCTTGAGTTCATTATATATAAATTTGTAACTTTAGAGGACAAACTTTATAAGTCACAAATAAAGATTTGGAAGAGGCATAATTTGGCACAGTAATAAATTTTTTGACTTAAGAAAGAACATGACAAATTTTGGGCCAGTTAGATACTAAGAAAAAGAGCAAAAGAGGTTGTGTTGTTGAACTGTTGTTGAACAGGTGATGAACAGTTGATGAACTGTTGTTGAACAGTTGTACTGTTGTTGAACAGTTGTTGAACTGTTGTTGAACAGTTGTACTGTTGTTGAACAGTTGTTGAACTGTTGTTGAACAGTTGATGAACTGTTGTTGAACAGTCACTGAACTGTTGTTGAACAGTCACTGAACTGTGTTGTTTAACTTTTGTTGTTTAGCTGTTGTTGAACTGTTGTTGAACAGTAGTTCAACTGTTGTTGAACTGTTGTTGAACAGTTGTTGTACTGCTGTTGTACTGTTGTTGAACAGTTGTTGAACAGTTATTGAACTGTTGTTGAACTTTTGTTGAACAGTTTTTGAACAGTTGTCTAACTATTGTTGACCAGTTGTTGAACAGTTGTTGATCTTTCGTTGAATATTTGTGAAATGTTTTTGAACTGTTATTAAACTGTTGTTCATACTTCTCAGGGAAATGGCGGTCGATACTGCGGAGACTGGAAACCTCCGCCGTACGTGACCACGGGAAGCGGTACCATCCAGCTCCGTCTGCACGTAACCAGTCAGAACAGCGTGGACTGGCCGGCGCTGGCAGCCACATACGCTTCTTACAAAAAATCAGAGGGTTAGTATCCAGATGTTTTCTCTGTTTTGTCAGTTTTTGTGGGTTGTGTGGCACAACGGCAACGTGCGCAAATCGGAATCAAGAGGTCCTGACATGCCACCGATCTTATGCCCTTGGGAAAGGCACTTTACACGACTTTCCCCACTAGACTCAAGTGAAAATGAGTATTGTCTGTCTTGTATTCGTCTCTATGTGCGGGACACAACACCAGCAACAGCTGCCTCTGCTCCGCATGTAGTATTGCACTGTTACAATTTCAATAAATCAAATCAAATCATTGAAGAGGAGTCAATTTAATTTACAAAGTACAACACCATTTTCTGGCCTTGCAATTGTGTTCTTTACAATGTGGTGAAATCAAAACCTGATAGAATAAGAAAAGATTAACAAAGTTTCTTTTAAATTTCTCTATTGTAAATCTTTCTAGATATAAATCAATATAATGCAGTTTTTGCCAATCAATGTTGATATACAAGCTTGGTATTTGAATTGTCAGTATGTGTATGACAATGTACATTGTACTATAGTTTAGTAACCCTTCAAATTTCAGGAATTTTAGTAATTGAAAATGGCATCAAGGAACATCTAGTAGACATCATAGCAAGATACGAACATTTTGAAAGATGATATTAAACATAACCTTGCTACAACCTGTTTGGTTTTCACAGGAGTAGATTATATCATAAACTAGAGTAACATTTGCAAAGCAAATACATAATGTTTACCTTCAGACATAATCTAGCCTGTCAATTTTTACTCAAACACATTCACATACATGTACTACAAGTATCTGGTGACAGGAGCAGAGCAGACCATGAAATGGCAACATTATGTAACCCAACACCAATCACTATGATGACAGATGTAAACAAATCATGTCATTGGTCAGGTCAGAGGTTAGTGTTTGGAACAGAAGAGGAGGAGGAAGAAACTGAGTAAAAACAAATTGAATATGTTTTCCTTCGGTAAACATAAAAACTGTTTTATCTAACCTAAAAAAGTTTATTTGTTTTTATTTTGCCCACAGAACGCTGCTACTTCAGACTGACGGACCCAAACTCAGGCTCCTTCACCAGTCCAGGTTATCCCAATGGTTATGCAGAGGACATGTCCTGTGTGTGGAAAATCAGTGTGCCAAGACATCACAGAATAAGGTACCACTGTCAAACACTATATAACAGAGTAAATACGGTACTTCCTGATTGAATGATAATTCTTATACATATAGCAATCATTTTGGAATTGTATGTAACATCTGTGTCCATAATATCACGGTGACCATAGTCCGTAATATGGCCACCTTGAGAAAAAGTGTGCTTCAAGATATTTTTACTGCAACATACCCTAGTATGTACATTTGAGGTGTGCAGGAGTGCATACCAAAAGTATGTTGCAGTAAAAATACATGTGTATCTTAAAGCACACTATTTCTCAAGGTGGCGATATTATGGACCCTGGTGATATTATGGACACGGATGTTAATGTAGAATATCATTTTAAATGTTTAAGACAGAATTAGTTCACTGTTACAGCTAAAAAGCAAATAAAACATTTTTTTTCAAACTTGAGACAGTCATAGTAAAGTAACCTAGAATCTAGGCCGTTGGTACGGTCATCATGTTGGCATAGCCTCCAGATCTTATTTTTTTTCGTTAATCTAGAATTAAATGTTCTTCTTTCAAGGTTGAAGTTCATTGACCTTGATGTGGAGCCTACTGTGGACTGTGAGTACGATTATGTAGCAGTGCATGATGGGAGACATCGTGGCTCTCCTGTGATTGGTCAGTTCTGTGGACCGGAGCCCCCCAGGGCCATAACTTCCACAGGTAAGGAAAAACACGTTAAGATACATCGATTATGGAGCTATGTAAGCGTGCTGAGTGACACGCTATAACGTGGCTTTGACGTGCACAGGGGACACACCATGACGGCAGTCATAGGGTGCTATATGGGGCACCAACAACGGCTGTCTTTACTGTATCTATATCAACAAATTATGTGGACAGGTAGTAATAGCTCACTCAAAAATGGTTCAAGAATCATAGTTTGTAGTGGTTGAATTTTTATGACTGGATGAGTTTACGAAAACATCGAATCATCGGCAAGTTCGTGCATCGCCCGTCCGCTCACCGGCCGATCGCGGGACTCGTTCAGCCATCCATTCTACAAATAAAGGAAGGGACATTGCATGTCCTAATCTGCACTTTCTTTTGTAGTATCTCCGGTAATAATTTGTGTTTTTTCCTTGTCTGGAGTAACTAAAATAGCTGTATAAACTGCGCGGCGCGGCGCGGCGAGGCCGGCGGTCCGCCATGTTGGTGCGGAGCGGCTTCAGACAGAACCTAGCCACTTATTTTGATACGGCGATACGGCGCGAGTTGTACATGTGCTTTTGAACAAAAAATATGGTATAGGAAGAAAATAAAGTGAGCGTATGCATTTCACCGATTGTGTATCGTATAAATTTAGAACGTTCTGTGGGGAAAGTCGATGAAATCTTCCGATTAGAACTCGCGGGTAAATCCAAAGATCGAACCGCTACCGAGTCGCCGTCGCAAATTTCCGTCTCGTAAACGGTCGTCGCCTTTCCGAACGGTCGTCGCCTTTTCTCAGAACGGTCGTCGCCTTTCGGAGCGGTCGTCGCCATTTCCGAGCGACCGAACTTCAGTTCCGAATATCCGCGGCATGTTCGGGACTTCCCGGAGTTCTTGGAATGTGTGAATCGCACTCAGTCCATAACATGGCGACCGTAGGCGGGCCAGAAAAGTAACTTGTCTCCTCAACTGCTGATTTTATAAGATCAGCATACGATCCTAGGCCTGGATCTTCTCCAGCCTATGTTTCCCTTCGCCAACAAACTGAAGAAGGGTTCATATAATGCCGTTTATACAAATGACAAATGAATCTTCAAACCAAAAACAAACATAGATTCCGTCCCTGTGCTAATATTATTTCTCAATCCCTGTGGTATGTATTCCTTTCGTTTATGTAAAATTCATGTAGGATTAATAAAGGACCTGCTGTTTTAGAAGGGGGACAATGTCTTACTTTGACAGGAGTTTTGACAAACTTGTAAAGCTATTTTCATCCCGAAATGTCTATGTTTTGTTACCTTGCTGAATGTTAATACTTGACACATTCACCACTGCACTGTATGTAAATACGACACATTCACTGGGTAGCACATCAATGCCATGCTGGTGACAAGTGTGAAATGGCCTGCTATGCTGGGCAAGCACTGAGACAACAAAATAAAACCCGGCTAGTGGTGGAGTTGTGAGTCAGTCAGTCAGGACATAATGTCCTTGGTCAGAGTAAATGCCTGCATGTGTGATGGTGCTTCCGAATGAATGTTTCTGAGTCAGACCATCCTGCAGCATTCATAAATTACATGCTCGCACAATGGGCTGTTCCAAAATACATGTGGAGTTTTTCTCGCCCCCGTTTCAAATTCAGCAATGTATGAAAACCTACAAACGTTCTAGTTCAGAGGGGTTTTTTTCAAATAATGTTTATTCGCATTTCAAAAGGAAACAAAGAAAAAAGGGAGAGGACATGTTCACATACAAGAAAAATAAATACCCAGAGACATTCGAGTTCAGAGTTACCCAAACCCTTC
>NW_017802469.1:876367-885884 GCF_001625305.1 Branchiostoma belcheri | reverse complement strand
CCGAAATGTCTATGTTTTGTTACCTTGCTGAATGTTAATACTTGACACATTCACCACTGCACTGTATGTAAATACGACACATTCACTGGGTAGCACATCAATGCCATGCTGGTGACAAGTGTGAAATGGCCTGCTATGCTGGGCAAGCACTGAGACAACAAAATAAAACCCGGCTGTGGTGGAGTTGTGAGTCAGTCAGTCAGGACATAATGTCCTTGGTCAGAGTAAATGCCTGCATGTGTGATGGTGCTTCCGAATGAATGTTTCTGAGTCAGACCATCCTGCAGCATTCATAAATTACATGCTCGCACAATGGGCTGTTCCAAAAATCATGTGGAGTTTTTCTCGCCCCCGTTTCAAATTCAGCAATGTATGAAAACCTACAAACGTTCTAGTTCAGAGGGGTTTTTTTTCAAATAATGTTTATTCGCATTTCAAAAGGAAACAAAGAAAAAAGGGAGAGGACATGTTCACATACAAGAAAAATAAATACCCAGAGACATTCGAGTTCAGAGTTACCCAAACCCTTCCCGTTCCAATCGAGAATTTCTCAAACACTAGCCTAGTTCTAACCTAGATAATTCAACCCCCGGAACTTATAATTATAATACATGTACTAGCACCCACGCAACTTCAATCCACCTAGCCAAGTTCTGGCCCGTCTTCGGTCGCGATGTTATCTTCAGGAAGTGTGATTTCACACATTCAAAGAACTCGGGGAAGTCCCGAACATGTCGCGGATATTCGGAACTGAAGTTCGGTCGATCGGAAATGGCGACGACCGCTCCGAAAGGCGACGACCGTTCTGAAAAAAGGCGACGACCGTTCGGAAAGGCGACGACCGTTTACGAGACGGAAATTTGCGTCGCCGTCGCCACGTGTTAGCCTGCGCGCCAGAACGCGGGCTTCTAAGTCGTTGCCGCGTGTTTGTTAGCACATCAAGATGTGTGGCGGTTCTTCACGTAAAACCATGTTGGTGGGTGCAGAAGGCCATCAAAAGGGTAAGATCTATTTTTTTAATACAAATGTTTTGTGTATATCGTACTTACGGTTTTCATAATAAAGGAATTTTCGCATCTTTTTCGTTATTCACGCTGCCGTTGTGGCGTGTTTACCCGCACATTAAAACGATCTAAAACGGTTGTCACGTGCACATTGCAACGATCTCTCACGGCAAATTTGTTAGTGGGTATAGGTATTTGTGTTTTGATGTTGCATTTTGTAGTTTTCGTACTTATAATGAAGTTTTGCATTTTAATCAGTACCGTGAAACGATGGTGTATTTTGGGAGGGGTTTTGCGCTCATAATTGATGTAGTTTGTTCGTAGATTATGATATTTTTGTCCTGATTCAATAGAGAAATGTTTACGTTTTTTTTTTCAGCTGTGCTATCAGAATCACAGAAATTTTCCCGGATTATATACACGCTGTAAATGACTGTATGAATTTCATATCGATATAAGTTATATATATGTTCATGTTCAAGAACCAAAATCACATATTGTAAACATGTGAAAATTTCTTGAGAACGTTATTGAATGTTTTGTTTTATAGTAGATCTATAGGTCCAATTCATCGGGTCCGCCTCCTAGGCTGGACAGTCGAGCGACGGTCGTTTCTGGTGTCGATGCCTTACCGGTTGACGCCGGCGAGACGGTCACCCTCGAAGGGCGCTCTCTGCTACAGGGCTGCCGGACGACGGCCCTCTTCGAACTCTTGTCTTTAACACCACAGACAATATCATTATAGAACAAAAGACAACTTTATTGGTGAAACATCACACACTGCGATATCTATTCTGCTTTATTAGTGCAGTACCTTTAAATACTAGTATACGTGGGCATTCAGCATCACGCTGTTAGGAAGAAGTATGCTCTGCAGAGGGGCAGAAAGGATACTAGTATGTGTTCCAGTATTGACCACAAAACAGGGCTAGGAATCATGTGGAACTAATATGTGGTCGTCTGTTCCTGCCAATCAACAAACCTTTGAAATTACGTTTACGTCTGAGCTGGCTTATCCTCGTAAAGTCTCCGAGTCATGTACGCCAGCTTGGCTTCCACCTAGCGTTTATATATGCATGTTATCATATGCAAACCTTTTATTACTGTACATATTCATATACTTGTATGTAGCATGCTCAGTTACTTGAAATTTGTAGTAAATTGTATGTGCATCCACAGCTGTCTCCACATCGCTGACTGGCAAGAACCCTCAAAGCCCGTATAGGACTGCTGAGCCAGAGAGGGACACACAGAAGTGATGTTTATGGTCTGGCCGCCATCGTCGAGAACGACAGACCAATGACGTTACTAGTATATCTTGATGAAACTTATAAGTCGTCCTTAGACTAACGAACAGTAACAACAACAACTACTAATAGTTGAGATTTGATTTTCTGCACGTATATGGCTATGATTGGTACGAATCCATGAAATAATCGTTGTACCCGGTGTGGTTGGTTCAGTGTGTAGTCTGTAGTCGTTTATCTGAAAATGTTTGCAGATTGACACTCCTACTCCATGGTAAAGTTCATATTATTGGGAGCAAAGATGGCGACGACAGCGTGGGTTAGCAATATCCCACCATTCAACGACTGTACAATACAATCTTTTCAAATGGTAATGTTTGTGATTAGAGGTGACTACGTAACGCCAACTAATGCCTTTGTGCACCAAGGTAAGAGCTAAGCACAGTGTGTAAAATGGAAACAATACGTTAGCGTGGCTAACGAAAGCTCACGAAGCAGAACTTTTAAAAAATCACGAATACGGCCATTTTATCAATACATGATCGGCTAAATTCACTGGCAAACCATGGTACCTCTATGGACAAACCTAAAAATCAGACCCTGATCAGACAACATGGACCCCAGATGGAAACAAGTCGACACTATACTCAATTGGATTTTCTGAAACGGGAGGAACTTGACGAAACTTGGAATTCAGAGAATGACAGTTTTATCGGCAGAATAATAGGTAAAAATGATTTGAGAAATAAAGCCCAAGTTAACAGTAAACTTCCGCATGTCTAACCAAGGAGGTTAGATTTAAAAGAAAGTCAAAAGCACGTTGTGCCGACGACAACCTAGTCATCAGTAAAATGACAAGGTATGCTAGAGTACTAAGTATATGAAATTAAAGAATTATATTTTTGATAGATATAAATTTTACAGATGTATCCATGCCAATGCATCGGTGCGTTGTTCGTCGGATGGTCATGATTTTGGCGATCTGTTTTGGCACAGGCCCGGCCATTAGCTGGGCGGCTGATCCCATGTAGAGTTTCAAAATTTCCGCCAAATTTCTGATGTCAAATTATCAGCGATGAAGTTGAATATTATTGGCAGTTCAATAATGTTTTAGTCATACTCATAGTATCAACTTGAGCCTGGTGCCGTTGTCCCTTGAATTGCTAGGGGCAGAGTTGTCTGAAGTGCCTAGATGTCCTGATTTCGTTGCAATGTGCTACTACTACTAGTATGTACGACATAACCCGTTTTAGGGAGCTGATTAACACGCCGCAACGGCAGCGTGGATAACGAAAATTAAACTCTTAGCTGCGAAAATTCGTTTTATTACGAAAACCGTTTCACGGTACTGATTAAAATGCAAAACTTTGCAAAATGTTGTAAGTACGAAAACTACAATTCCAAAATGCAACATCAAAACACAAATACCTATAATACCCACTAACAAATTTGCCGTGAGAGATCGTTGCAATGTGCACGTGACAACCGTTTTAGTGTGCGGGTAAACACGCCACAACGGCAGCGTGAATAACGAAAAAGATGCGAAAATTCCTTTATTATGAAAACCGTAAGTACGATATACACAAAACATTTGTATTAAAAAAATAGATCTTACCCTTTTGATGGCCTTCTGCACCCACCAACATGGTTTTACGTGAAGAACCGTCACACGTCTTGATGTGCTAACAAACACGCGGCAACGACTTAGAAGCCCGCGTTCTGGCGCGCAGGCTAACACGTGGCGACGGCGACTCGGTAGCGGTTCGATCTTTGGATTTACCCGCGAGTTCTAATCGGAAGATTTCATCGACTTTCCCCACAGAACGTTCTAAATTTATACGATACACAATCGGTGAAATGCATACGCTCACTTTATTTTCTCCATACCATATTTTTTGTTCAAAAGCACATCTACAACTCGCGCCGTATCGCCGTATCAAAATAAGTGGCTAGGTTCTGTCTGAAGCCGCTCCGCACCAACATGGCGGACCGCCGGCCTCGCCGCGCCGCGCCGCGCAGTTTATACAGCTATTTTTAGTTACTCCAGACAAGGAAAAAACACAAATTATTACCGGAGATACTACAAAAGAAAGTGCAGATTAGGACATGCAATGTCCCTTCCTTTATTTGTAGAATGGATGACTGAACGAGTCCCGCGATCGGCCGGTGAGCGGACGGGCGATGCACGAACTTGCCGATGATTGGTAACGGGAGCATGGTATTTTCCCATATATGCAAATATAATTCATTAATATATGCAAGATTTATTCATACATGCAAGCACGTGCATACATTACTACAACTTGTATACCCTCTGTATCATAAGCAATTCATTTTACGTATAACGTTACCCCTTTGCACTCTCATTCTTTCTACCTCAACCTAAGGCACTCCCACATACCCCTGCACACTCTTACGCACCCTGTGCACTCCCACGCACCCTGCGCACCCCCATGCACCCTGCGCACTCTCATTCAACCTCCCCAAACCTGATGCACCCTCACGCACCCTGTGCACCCCCATGAACCCTGTGCACCCCCATGCAACCTGTGCACTCTCATTCAACCTTCTTAAACCTGATGCACCCCCATGCACCCTGCGCACTCTCATTCAACCTTGTTAAACCTGATGCACCCCCATGCACCCTGTGCACTCTCATTCAACCTTCTTAAACCTGATGCACCCCCACGCAACCTGTGCACTCCCATTCAACCTTCTTAAACCTGATGCACCCCCATGCAACCTGTGAACTCTCATTCAACCTTCTTAACCCGATGCACCCCCACGCAACCTGTGCACTCTCATTCAACCTTGTTAAACCTGATGCACCCCCATGCACCCTGTGCACTCTCATTCAACCTTCTTAAACCTGATGCACCCCCACGCAACCTGTGCACTCTGATTCAACCTTCATAAACCTGATGCACCCCCATGCAACCTGTGCACTCCCATTAAACCTTGTTAAACCTGATACACCCTCACGCATCCTGTGCACTCTCATTCAACCTTCTTAAACCTGATGCACCCTCACGCATCCTGTGCACTCTCATTCAACCTTCTTAAACCTGATGCACACTCACGCACCCTGTGCACTCTGATTCAACCTTGATAAACCTGATGCACCCCCATGCAACCTGTGCACTCCCATTAAACCTTGTTAAACCTGATGCACCCCTATGCAACCTGTGCACTCTCATTCAGCCTTCTTAAACCTGATGCACCCTCATGCACCCTGTGCACTCTGATTCAACCTTGTTAAACCTGATGCACCCCCACGCAACCTGTGCACTCCCATTAAACCTTGTTAAACCTGATACACCCCTATGCACCCTGTGCACTCCCATTCAACCTTCTTAAAGCTGATGCACCCCCACGCACCCTGTGCACTCCGATTCAACCTTGTTAAACCTGATGCACCCCCACGAACCCTGTGCACTCCCATTCCACCTTTCCAAACCTGAACACATTTTTTCTATCCTATAAACCTGATTCGTAGCTACTCCCGAAAAGCCATTAAAACGGTAAACGCATGCTGTCTTATCTACTCCCTTTCTTTATTACTCTTTCCTTATATAATGGCTTGAGGAGAAGGGGTAAGCACCTGGCACATACGTTTTAAGGTGTAAATAAGGTAATTATTTCTGTAGTTGCAGTTTTCGAATAGTTGCAGTAATAAAATTACAGCGGTGGAATATCCACTGCTGAATTTGCTCAAGTGAATGTTTAAAAAAAATCAAGAATTACAGTATTTGTGGGAGTGCACAGGGTGCGTGGGGGTGCATCAGGTGTGGGAAGGTTGAATGAGAGTGCACAGGTTGCATCGGGTTTGGTAAGGTTGAATGGGAGTGCACAGGGTGCGTGAGGGTGCATCAGGTTTAACAAGGTTGAATGAGAGTGCACAGGGTGCATGGGGTGCATCAGGTTTAACAAGGTTGAATGAGAGTGCACAGGGTGCGTGAGGGTGCATCAGGTTTAAGAAGGTTGAATGAGAGTGCACAGGTTGCACAGGGTGCATCAGGTTTAACAAGGTTGAATGGGAGTGCACAGGGTGCGTGAGGGTGCATCAGGTTTAACAAAGGTTGAATGAGAGTGCACAGGGTGCATGCGGGTGCATCAGGTTTTACAAGGTTGAATGAGAGTGCGCAGGGTGCATGGGGGTGCACAGGGTTCATGGGGGTGCACAGGGTGCGTGAGGGTGCATCAGGTTTGGGGAGGTTGAATGAGAGTGCGCAGGGTGCATGGGGGTGCGCAGGGTGCGTGGGAGTGCACAGGGTGCGTAAGAGTGTGCAGGGGTATGTGGGAGTGCCTTAGGTTGAGGTAGAAAGAATGAGAGTGCAAAGGGGTAACGTTATACGTAAAATGAATTGCTTATGATACAGAGGGTATACAAGTTGTAGTAATGTATGCACGTGCTTGCATGTATGAATAAATCTTGCATATATTAATGAATTATATTTGCATATATGGGAAAATACCATGCTCCCGTTACCCGATGATTCGATGTTTTCGAAAACTCATCCAGTCATAAAAATTCAACCACTACAAACTATGATTCTTGAACCATTTTTTGAGTGAGCTATTACTACCTGTCCACATAATTTGTTGATATAGATACAGTAAAGACAGCCGTTGTTGGTGCCCCATATAGCACCCTATGACTGCCGTCATGGTGTGTCCCCTGTGCACGTCAAAGCCACGTTATAGCGTGTCACTCAGCACGCTTACATACCTGGATTATGATATGACTACAAAGGTGAGGGGGGAGGGTAGAAATGCATGTCCAAATGCATAATGTTTACCTTCGCATATGGTCCGCCCTGTTAATTCTTACTCAAATACATTCATATATATGGCCAGACAGGAGTCTAAATCCCTCCTACTATAAAATTGCAACATGATGTAACCCAACACCAGTTACCATGGTGAAAGACGTCAACAAATCAGGTCATTGGCCAGGTCAGAGGTCAGTGTTTGGAACAGAAGAAGGGGATTCATTTAGTGTAGCAAAAACAATATGTTTTCCTTCGGTAAAAATAAATATTCTATGCTACATATTAGAAATACTTTTGAAACTTGTTAATTTTCAATATGGCTTTTATCTTGATGGAGATAGTTTTATTCAAAATCATCTGTAGAATATATTTCTCGGCCTTTTTATGATTTGTGATTTTCTCGATTTCAGGGAGACATTTGCTCATTATGTTCCTGACAGACAAGAGTAAGAACGGGCGCGGATTCCGCGCAGAATACACCACGATACTCAAACACAGGGGCTCGCGCTCCCAGAGGTCCAGATATAGCGAATTATGATAGAATGTGGTGTATAGTGACTCCACTTTTAATTATCATATGATATAATATGTATATTGGTATCAAGGATGGAGCTGTAGCATGATAACATTAAATCATTGGGGTCAGAATTTTTGGTGACACCCCAAATTATCATTGGTATATGTCTGCAATGTTCTTAAAGGTTCTCTTTGTAAGATTGTTAGGAGTGGAAAGTTAAACACTGATTCAGAACCAGATAAGTGTATGATATTGAAAAAGGGTTAATTTTTAGCAGTTTTACTGAAAAATTGTGGAAACGGTACATTTTTTCCTTCATTTTACATCTGAACACATGGTAAGGATTATGGCATATACTAGTAATATTTTTATGGGTTAAAGTTACACTGAGTGAGGACAAGCTATTGGAGGGTTTTCTTATAGACTGAAGAAATCAGATTTTGACTTCAGCGATTTTTCCATTCAACATTCAGTTTGTGGAATTTAATGTTAATAATGTTTTGAATGCTGAGATGATTTAAGTATTTTAAAAACTTCCCAAATTGTATGTAACTTCAAATATTGTATCTTTTTTTGGCATATCTATGACTAAATTGAAAACCACAATTATTTTAAAACCATCATTTTTGTTTTTAAGCATTGCCAATCGTTTCAAGAATTTGAAAATTTTGCTATAGACCCAACCTTGCCTTGATATAATCTACAAAAATGTATCTAGGATGTTAATATTTGTTGACATTGTCTATTGTAGGAGTTTTAATGGCTATACAATGAATCACCTTTAATATACAGACTATAGTTAAAGTGTACTAGTTAGAATTGCAAACTTTAGGCCACACCAATTTAATTTGTTAGTTCTTGGATCTTTTAAGAAAAATATGAAGCGACAGGGGGGAAAACAATTAAAAATAAAAACAGGTCTAGGGATCCTATTATAGCCCCAAATACTAGTATAGCCATGAAGTCAACACAAAAGGCTGGGTTAATATTGAAACAATGAAATTTGAACTTTGAAGTAAACTACTGCATTGATTGATAGAAAAACTGTAACAACTAGGAAGAAAATGACTTTCCTCAACTGTTGGGGGCAAAATATCAGCATTTTTAGTTGATTTAGAACCAGAATCTTTTTTTTTTTTGCAAATCAGAAAAAAATGAAGAGGCGAATCCGAGAACCAACAAATTGAATTGGCGTGGCCCATGTCTCTACATCTCAAAAGTGTGATCTGAGTTGTCTGAGTAGCATAGGTTTTACTATGATATACCAGAGCATATTAGTTATTATATTGGTCAGATGCTACTGGCTATGATTATTTATAATATTCAACATATAACTGGTCACCTTTTTTTTATTTTGGTAATACAATTATATTTTTTTTTCAATTTGAAACCAGTACTACAGAAAATGATAGTAGTGATGTGTGTGTATATGAATTGGTTCATGATTTTCATGCATTCAAATTTAGTTGTTCATTATATAAGATTGTATGGTACTGTAGTCATTATAAGGTAGGTTGCACGTCATTAAATATGATGAAAATGTTTAGCTGTATTTCTGGTTTTAGAACCCTGGCCAAGAAGTTCAATCATCATTCCAAGTAAGTTTTTAAATCTATGAATTGTCAGACCCAATTTGTATATTGAGTAGTGATTTGGGTGCACTACCATGCATTCCACATATCCATTTCATGTCATTCGAAAAAAACTCTCAAAAAACAGGAAAATCGTGAAAACAATTTTTATTATGATATTTATGACCCCCAACCCCCTCTGCATGACAAAAGATGGTAGCACCCAAGTAGTGGTTTTTGAAGCATATTCAATAGTGACTAATATTTCATATGGCTAAATCACAGGTCTTGTTTTGAAAATTGTTCAATGACATGTATAAGACCAGTGTTTTTAAATTCTGAATGGTTTCACTGTCCTCAAGAAATGGAATAAAAAGTCCAAGTATATTCCATGTATACATGGCAA
>NW_017802469.1:870839-876347 GCF_001625305.1 Branchiostoma belcheri | reverse complement strand
ATGTTAATATTTGTTGACATTGTCTATTGTAGGAGTTTTAATGGCTATACAATGAATCACCTTTAATATACAGACTATAGTTAAAGTGTACTAGTTAGAATTGCAAACTTTAGGCCACACCAATTTAATTTGTTAGTTCTTGGATCTTTTAAGAAAAATATGAAGCGACAGGGGGGAAAACAATTAAAAATAAAAACAGGTCTAGGGATCCTATTATAGCCCCAAATACTAGTATAGCCATGAAGTCAACACAAAAGGCTGGGTTAATATTGAAACAATCAAATTTGAACTTTGAAGTAAACTACTGCATTGATTGATAGAAAAACTGTATCAACTAGGAAGAAAAGGACTTTCCTCAACTGTTGGGGGCAAAATATGAGCATTTTTGAGTTGATTCAGAACCAGAATCTTTTTTTTGGCAAATCAGAAAAAAATTAAGAGGCGAATCCAAGAACCAACAAATTGAATTGGCGTGGCCTTACCATGTCTCTACATCTCAAAAGTGTGATCTGAGTTGTCTGAGTAGCATAGGTTTTACTATGATATACCAGAGCATATTAGTTATTATATTGGTCAGATGCTACTGGCTATGATTATTTATGATATTCAACATATAACTGGTCACCTTTTTTTAATTTTGGTAATACAAATGTTGTTTTTTTTCAATTTGAAACCAGTACTACAGATAATGATAGCAGTGATGTGTGTGTATATGAATTGGTTCATAATTTTCAAGCATTCAAATCTAGTTAAAATTCATTAGTTATGATTCTTGTCATTGTGACATAGGCTGTGTATCATCAAAGGCATCCAGTGTAGTTTTTAGGGCTTTTCAAAGTCAATATTCTAGTCACTTATCCACACACTGAGTTGAAACAACTATCCCAATGTATATTGACCCTCGTGGAGCAAAAATACCAAAAATTCTGACATAAAATGGTTACTGGAAGGGCCCTTGGTTGATTTTAGGGTACCACCCTTAAAATAAAGGACTCATCTTAGGGCTTGTGTCTGCAGTTTTAAATGCCCAAATTATGAAATGCTGACTCAAATGTGCTAATGTGAAGCAGTATGTGTCAATATCATAAAGATTGCCTTATTCAGAATATTTCTAGTTTTGCTGCTCTGAAATCGCATTGGATGCCTTTAATAAGATGGCAAGAAAATGTTAAGCTGTATTTCTGGTTCTATAGAAGCTTGGCCAAGAAGTTCAATCATCATTCCAAGTAAGTTTTTAAATCCATGAATTGTCAGACCCAATTTGTATATTGAGTAGTGATTTGGGTGCACTACCATGCATTCCACATATCCATTTCATGTCATTCGAAAAAAAACTCTAAAAAAAACAGGAAAATCGTGAAAACAATTTTTATTATGATATTTATGACCCCCAACTCCCTCTGCATGACAAAAGATGGTAGCACCCAAGTAGTGGTTTTTGAAGCATATTCAATAGTGACTAATATTTCATATGGCTAAATCACAGGTCTTGTTTTGAAAATTGTTCAATGACATGTAAGACCAGTGTTTTTAAATTTCTGAATGGTTTCACTGTCCTCAAGAAATGGAATAAAAAGTCCAAGTATATTCCATGTTATACATGGCAATATATTAACATTTAGCCCCATTAAAGCCACAAAATGATGATGAAGAAAGCCAATTCTGTTGAAAATCTTTTAGATATTGATATTTTCTTATGAACACGTTTTCTCTGAAGTAAACAAAAACTTCCCATGCACTTTGCTGACCTTTAACAATGCCTCCAGGACAGGGTCATTTCTGTTGTACTTGGGACTAAGGCCACAACAAGTAATTTTTATGGATGACATCAGCGCATGCATTAATTTTCGCCTGATTTTGGGAAAAAACAAGAAATTTCGTCGCCTTCTGACAGTGGTCAAGATGCCAAAAAATGGACAAAGATGCTGAAAGGTGTATGGCAGATAACTATGAAAAGAGGAGACTAGAAAAGGCTCTGATTTCTATGTTTTATTTCTTACTTTGATGCAGTGATATGTGATGTTGGCTGTGTATATGTGATGTTCCCTCTGAACATCAAAACCATTTGTACAATGATTGAGTCAAAATTTTAAAATGTAGGAACGTTGTTTTTGTCGGCCCGCCTTGTTTTTTTCTCGCCCGCTCGCATAAGATTTGGAGTCTGTGGAGGATGTCATCCATAAAATTTACTTGCTGTGGCCTAAGATTTAATCACTATTCCTCAGAATGTGACATACAGTTTCTTCTGGTATGAGCTCTCAAGTTCAATTTGTTGCCATGTCTAGAGAACAGTTTTACTCTATATACTTGTACCACTGTTTCTCCTCAGTAGTTTAGCGGTTGTAAATGTACAGTTATTAGTGATGTACATGTAATAAAGATGGTCTTGTCTTGGATCATCTCGTTTCTTGCCTGAAATGTCCATATACTAGTAGTTGATCGGATTCGCGAAGTCGAATACCTCGCAAACTCTCAAATTTGCCGATACCACAAAAAAAAGTCCTCGGGAACATAAATGCATTTACAGTAGTTGAGTAAGGACACTTTGATGTTAAAAGATAAGGCCACACCAATTTAATATGTTGTTTCTTAGATTTTTGCAGAACAAATATGAAGCAACAGGGCGAAATGAATAAAAAGACAGGCCATGGCACTCTGTGATAGCCGGAAATGTTACAGTATGAGCCATGAATTAAAACATTAGATTTTTATATTATATATGAAACAAAATTGCACTGTTACATTGAAAAACTTTAACAACTACATTGTAGCTAGATAGGAAGAAAAGGACTTTCTTCAACCGTTGGGGCCAAAATTGAGCATTTTGCAGTTGATTTAGAACAAAAAAACTCTTTTTTTTTTGGCAAATCAGAAAAAAATGGACAGGGCGAATCCAAGAAACAACAAATTAAATTGGTGAGGCCTAAACAACGATTTTGTAGCCTTCTTTCGTTACACATTGTGCTGAGGTACATTTAGCCTCCCCCCAACCTGTGCTATTGTGTACCATTTCCCCTCCTTCCTTACAGCTGAAGGCCACCCTGTTAATCTAACCCCCTTCCCTTGCTGCTAAAGAATTTGCTTCCACTCAAAAATATTTGGTATCATCCCCAGCTTTAGCGTTCGAGACGGTTTTCTGCCATGTAGTATCATTCGCTATCCCTGTCCTTGGTGCTGAAGTAAGAAAGTTATGAAAATGAGGCAAATTGAGAGACGGTCTCACAGCGACACCTTTCAGGTGTAAACAGTACTGCAATGCGTATATTGCGGTCGACAATATTGCCGACAGGCATGCATTCCTGTCCTCCTTTTAGGCGTTCCCGGCCGGTCTTTTTTTTATGGGGATCCTTCGAATTTTCAAAAATAACCCAAACCTCTACTTGGAGAGTAAATTTTTATACCATCTGATCTGGGTTCTTGAGTCGCGGATGAATACATGTGTTCTGCGGCCTGCAAAAGTTCAGTTCAGGCGAGACGCTGTGCAGCGCGAGAGACTGTCTGAAGGCTTCGTGAGTTCGCAGCTTTGTTGATATTTTGGCGATATTTGCGGAGAAATCAGTTTCAGCATCAAGGCCGAGTTTTTCATCCGAGATCCCTTTCAGCAAGGTCCTTGGATTCAGGTACGTAGGAACGAAGCTGTAACAGCAGAGTAGACAGACTGAGTGATCGAAATTATTCGAAGGCGTATGAAGTTTTTGTGCACACTTCTTGATTTGATACCGGATAGAGTGTCTATAACAAACAACGTGTAAAGACGGTGTCCTCTCGCCTGATTGTAGCAATAGATAGTAGCGAGGAGTACGTTGATAAAGTATTGCTCGTCGGGGAGAGAAACTGCCCCCCCCCCACACACAGGTCTAGTTGTTAGCCGTTGCGACTCGGTAATCCTTTTTGGCGACGCCTTCGGGGCGGAGCCGTTGGTATAGTACTGCGATTGCGATGAAAAATATATTATAATAATGCCACGAATTCACTCCCTAGGGAATTAAATTTAGTCAAAAAGATAACTCAAGAACGGCTGGATGGATTGATTTCATACTAGATGGGTCCGTAGGGTGTGACGAAATCTAGAAATGATGAGATTTTTGGCCCCCTAGTGGCTTCCCTTGATACTGCAGCGGAACTTGTGGTCTTGATATCTCGCAATCTGGACATGCTAGGGTCATGAATTTTGGATAGTAACCAGACCAACTGTCGGGCGGTTCAGTAATGTTTTGGTAGGGTCCCTGTTTGATCCTCTACTACATGTAGACCAACTGTCGGGCGGTTCAGTAATGTTTTGGTAGGGTCTCTATTTGATACTCTGCTAGACCAACTGTCAGGGGCGGTTCAGTAATGTTTTGGTAGGGTCTCTATTTGTTCTCTGCTAGACAAATTGTCAGGGGTAGTTCAGTAATGTTTTGGTAGAGTCTCTATTTGATACTCTGCTAGACCAACTGTCAGGGGTGGTTCAGTAATGTTTTGGTAGGGTCTCTATACTAGTATTTGATACTCTGCTAGACAAATTGTCAGAGGCTGTTCACTAAAAAATGAATGTCCTACAATTTATGGTCGCGGTACACTAATGTTTTCCAGTCCCACGATTTGATGCACTTCTAGACCAGCTGTGTCAAATTGATTAGGTACAGGTCCAAAATACCTAATCCCTCAGTACCGGTACTGTACCTAAACAATTTCACACCAATTTTATGCCTATTTGTGACCTCAAATGTGTAAATAGCTGGTCCACAATGGGTCCCTGTGTAAGGACAGTGTGTTCATGAAAACAAAAACATCTTAGTTTTGCCTATATTTTATCTGAGCATTCGCCATAAACAAAGAATAAACCTTAACTACCAAGTTAATTAATTTTTTTTTGTTATTGAAGGAGTTCAGAAGAGCAAATAAATTGGTCAAATTGTTCAGGTACAGGTTCAGGTCCGGACCTGTACCTAAACCTTTGTACCTATACCTGTACCTGTACCTAAAATTTGTTTAGGTACACAGCTCTAGTCAGGGATATTACTGATGTATTCAGACCCCTTACTTGATGCTATATGCTATTCCAACCGTGTCAAAGGAGGTTCACTTATGTTTTATTTGTAGGCCAGGTAATGTATTACATGCGCTGCTATCCCAACTGTGTCAGGGGAAGTTCACTAATGCTCAACCAATTGTGTCAGGGTAGGTTCGCTTATGTTTTGCAGGCCTGATATACTTACATCAGTGTACTGGCAATAAGAACTGCAACCATGTACTTTGACTCTGGCCACCCCCCACCCCCATGACCTCACTGTAGGCTGATCATGACTAAGGGCCTAGTAGCAGACACCGTGTGAATGGAAACAGGACATTCTTGGCTCAATTGTACAGGTGTTGTACAAACTTCAGCCTTGATGGGACCAACAAAGGCTGTCATACATGTAGATAGTTGTCAACAGTTTGTTCTGTCACAGCCTACTTGTAAATCAAAATCGTAAAATAAACCTATAGACAAATAGTGATCATGCAGCTTTGCCATAAATAAAA
>NW_017802469.1:857870-870819 GCF_001625305.1 Branchiostoma belcheri | reverse complement strand
CTAGTATTTGATACTCTGCTAGACAAATTGTCAGAGGCTGTTCACTAAAAAATGAATGTCCCACAATTTATGGTCGCGGTACACTAATGTTTTCCAGTCCCACGATTTGATGCACTTCTAGACCAGCTGTGTCAGGCCACACCAAGTAAATTTTATGGATGACGTCCTTTGGAGACCCTAAATCTAATGCGAGAGGGCGAAAAAAAAACAAGAAAGGCCCTAAAAAACAAGATGCCTAGATTAGAAATATACTAAGAGATGACAAATGTTAGGACACAAATTGAATGAGGTGACACAGTGTAACAAGCAAGAAGTCTTTTATTCATCATCAAAACAGCAATAAATCAGGTGGAACAGCAGTTGTCGTCCTGTCCTGTTTTCGCGTTACGGGTTTCACGTCAACCTGAGGATTTGAGGCACTGTAGTGACTCTTTGGTCATAGTTACAGGACGCAGAATTTCTTGTTTTTTTTTCTAGGAACAGGCCAAAATCAATGCGCGCGCGGACGTCATCCATAAAATTTACTTGGTGTGGCCTCAGGGATATTACTGATGTATTCAGACCCCTTACTTGATGCTATATGCTATTCCAACCGTGTCAAAGGAGGTTCACTTATGTTTTATTTGTAGGCCAGGTAATGTATTAAATGCGCTGCTATCCCAACTGTGTCAGGGGAAGTTCACTAATGCTCAACCAACTGTGTCAGGGGAAGTTCACTAATGCTCAACCAATTGTGTCAGGGTAGGTTCGCTTATGTTTTGCAGGCCTGATATACTTACATCAGTGTACTGGCAATAAGAACTGCAACCATGTACTTTGACTCTGGCCACCCTCCACCCCCATGACCTCACTGTAGGCTGATCATGACTAAGGGCCTAGTAGCAGACACCGTGTGAATGGAAACAGGACATTCTTGGCTCAGTTGTACAGGTGTTGTACAAACTTCAGCCTTGATGGGACCAACAAAGGCTGTCATACATGTAGATAGTTGTCAACAGTTTGTTCTGTCACAGCCTACTTGTAAATCAAAATCGTAAAATAAACCTATGACAAATGTGATCATGCAGCTTTGCCATAAATAAAAGCTGTATTCTTTTCTCTGAAAAATTCTTTCATCTGATCTTTTACAGTTATTTGGGTTTTCTCACCATCATGGCAACAAGGGGGATTGGCTCTGATGACGTGGAGAGTAGTTTGGAAGGGGAGTTTGGTGGCAACATGGCGACTGCAAAACGCTACAGGTGTGAGGAGTGCAGGAAGCAGTTCAGTCATCTGGGTAATCTGAAGAGACACAGCCATACTCACACAGGAGAGAAACCCTACAGGTGTGAGGAGTGCGGCAAGCAGTTCAGTCAGCTGGGTCATCTGAAGAGGCACATGAGGACTCACACAGGGGAGAAACCATACAGGTGTGAGGAGTGCAGCAAGCAGTTCAGTCATCTGGGTCATCTAAAGACTCACATGCGGACTCACACCGATGAGAAACCCTACAGGTGTGAGGAGTGTAGCAGGCAGTTCAGTCATCTCAGTAATCTGAAGACCCACATGCAGACTCACACTGGGCATGATTCTTAAAAATGTGTTGCAGGCCATCACAAAAGTCAAAAGGAAGTTGAAACATTGTTTTGCAGTGACCTATTGGAAGCACGAAAGCACATTGTAAGGAAACTTCAGTATTCTGATGAAAGTGTTGTTACCGCTAACAAAAGTTGATAACCTATCAATAGGAGAATGTTGGTAGTAGGTTGCTGTTGTTGTATTTTGTTGCTATTGTCATTTTTCTTGTTAAAATTCAGTTCTGGAGATAACAAAGTAACTTTTCCGACAATAGGTAAAGCTCCCAATAGGTATTAAAAGATGGAGCTTTTTCTTAGCCTGACGTTTTTGTAGCATAGCTTTTCAACTGTTTGTTAGTTCTTCCTACCTAGGATCAAGACAATTCTTAGCAAATCCTGGAAACTGTATGGATCCTGTTAGAATTTTTCTTCTACTTATCATACTTATCCATATTGTTTATATTTGGGCAGAGAGTTCCGAATGGTAGTGAAAAGAGAAGTATTGGATAAAGTAAAGATAAGTTATTACTATTATCTGCTATGATGAAATAGTCGTAGTTTGTAATACAACAATCAACTAGGTATCATATTTCAAGACAATTGTTGAAAGAAGCAGAATGTAGTGTTGTAGTCTTTCCTTTTTATACTAGTACTTAATACTTCCTGTTTATAGACATGGTGTGGTCATCTCTATATAGCTGCATCTAGCATATATAACACTGGTGGCAGCGGTGGGATGGCGTGGGTTCGTATCCCACCGCTGCCACCAGTGTTATATATGCTAGATGCAGCTATATAGAGATGACCACACTAGACCACGGCTTGGGCCAGACTGATCAGCAGAGACACAAGGTCCCTAGCTGTCCTTTATTAATTGACACCAGATGTGACACAAGTCCTACCCCCTACACTATGTATGTATTGTATTTGAAAATAAATCTTACTGTTTGATTTGCATTTGTCATTTGTATATTTAAGTAACATAATGTTTGTTGTAGTAACAGATCAAGTGTAACAGTGGGGTTATTTGTAGGTGCTACCAACTGATCCGGCCGACGGGTCTAGACCTTTTAGCCGAATGGTTAGAGTGCTGGGTTGTGGACTGGCGCCCGGGTTTGGCGTGGGTTTGATCCCGGGGCGAGGGGTTCTTTCTGTTTTTACTCTCTCCTAGTGTCTTATACTTGAAACAAAGATGCCTGAAAAAGTACATAGAAAAGTTATTGTACTTTTAGGCCACTCATTTTTTTTCTAATTGAGATACAGACCATCATTCAGAATTATGAATTCACTTCAAAAAATTATGACAGAAAGTACTGTATATGTATACTAAACTGTTTGGGAGAAATATTCAATAACTAGAATTTTTGTAATAGCAGGCTGGCCATTTTTGGGGTGGATAGTTAAATAGAGACAGGTACCAGACCATTTGGCAGAGGGTTATCAGAGAGAAATGTTCTTAAGTGGCTTCCAAATGCTGTTATATTGTAGTCTCCAAGTAGAGGTTCGGTTTTTGGCATGTTTTTAGGCTTTTTTAATCAGGCTTTCTTTTTGCACTGATA
The DNA here is from genome assembly GCF_001625305.1 of Branchiostoma belcheri. Lineage (NCBI taxonomy): Eukaryota > Metazoa > Chordata > Leptocardii > Amphioxiformes > Branchiostomatidae > Branchiostoma > Branchiostoma belcheri. The sequence goes on along the minus strand of NW_017802469.1, from coordinate 867,704 downwards.
CCTTTTTTTACGCCAACCCAATTCAAGCTCCGTATAAATAGGGATTAGACATAGGGATTTATCTGGAAAATAGTTGGAGGGAAATAATATGCATTCGCTTGCAAACACCGTCTTCTTCTGAGGCCGTCTTGGCATGACCTCATGCGGTGGTAAACGGTACTGCAGCCTCTTTTTTCAGAAATCTCAGACACAACAGATGCCAGACAATAAACAAGATTTCACTATTAGGAAACTCAGTTTGCATACTTTTTAGACATACACTGTATTTGCATCTATATCTCAATGTACTGCTAATCATCTATGATTTTGTAATGCTCTAACCGCACTATTTTGTTACTTTCCATGAGTGCTTGAACCGCGGATGAATACCTGTGTTCTGCGGTCTCCAGCGCGAGAATCTGTCAGAAGGCTTCGTGAGTCGCAGCTTTGTTGGCTCCAAGGCGCTATTTTACGGAGAAATCCGGTACCAGATTCAGCATCAAGGATATTTTTTTCATCCGAGATCCGTTTCAGGTACGTAGGAGAAGCTGCAACAGCAGAGTAGACCAGATAACGTGGTGTGTTTATAGACTGAGAGATCGAAAATATGATTTATAATTTTATCATGGCGTGTGAAGCTTTTTGCACATAAATTTTGACCCTTCTTGGTTTCATACCGACTAGAGCTATACTCAATAGAGTGCTTCTCGAATACGAATAATTTGATGTAAACATGATGCTCTTTCGTCCGATTGTAACAATATTTCATAGCAAAGATCATACATCATAGGGGAAGATATTCAGAATCGGGTTTTATTCACCCCCACCCAACATATGGTTTCCATGTATATCACGTATGATTGTGAAGGGGCCAGGGGCGTTTCATTAATGTTTTGGTAGGGTCTGTTGATGCCCTGCTCTCTCTGAGTTCTGCAACTATGTCAGGGACTGTTCACTAATGCTCATGAGGTGTGTTGTTCATGCTCATCGTTTCATGCTCTGCTGGACCAACCGTGTCAGGGGAGGTTCACTAATGTTTTGGAGGTTTATGCTCTGCAAGATCAACTATGTCTTGTGTTTACCAGTTTTAAAAACTGCAACATTGTAAGACGTAAGTCATAGTCACATACTCGGTACACAGAATCATTACCTCCATGAAAAATGGAGGTATTGTTTTGGCGGGTCTGTCTGATGTGTGTGTTTCCGCGCATTTGCGGCCAGCATAACTTTTGAACCTTTTGATGGATTGTAATGATATTTGGTATGTGGATAGGTGTTGGGTAGGCAAAGGTCAATGTCGATTTTGGGCCTCCTGGTAGCAGACCTTGGTACTGCAGCAGAACGTCCGGTATTTGTATCTTTGTCCTGGACATGCTATGGTCTTGATTTTTGAGTTGCACATAGCTTTTCCTGTCAGTAATAAGTGGTGTGGGTTTGGTTTCCCTAGCAGCTTGTCCTAGAACTGCAGGGTGGAAACCTTTCAGAGCAGATAAATTCACATAGGAACAATGTATTTTTATGATTTTTGGTATGTGGGTAGCTGAGACAGAGATCTACACTATTGGATGGTGACTTCATTTGCATAACTAATGAGAAAACTCTGTAATTCCAGTGTTTTACAACATTTAGACGTTGGTGGTTGGTTCTGCCACAGCATGTTTGATAGTGCTTCAATAATGACCTACAACAAATGCAAACCCCGTACTGTAAAAAGACTGTATTATAACAAATCAATTGTTTTCTCTGATCTTTTACAGAAGTCATTCGGGCTGTTATCACCATCATGGCAACAAGTGGAGTCAGCTGTAATGACGTGAAGAGCAGTTTGGAAGGGGAGTTTGGTGGCAGCATGGCGACTGCAAAACGCTACAGGTGTGAGAAGTGCAGCAAGGAGTTCAGTCCGCTGAGTCATCTAAAGATTCACATGCGGACTCACACTGGTGAGAAACCCTACAAGTGTGAGGAGTGTGGCAGACAGTTCAGTCTACTGTGTCATCTGAAAACTCACATGCATACTCACACTGGTGAGAAACCCTACAGGTGTGAGGAGTGTGGCAGGCAGGTCAGTCAGCTGAGTCATCTAAAAATTCATATGCGGACTCACACAGGGGAGAAACCCTACAGGTGTGAGGAGTGCAGCAAGCAGTTCAGTAAGCAGGGTGACCTGAAGACTCACATGCGAACTCACACAGGTGAGAAACCCTACAGGTGTGAGGAGTGCAGCAAGCAGTTCAGTCACCTGGGTGAGCTGAGAATTCACACGCGGACTCACACTGGAGAGAGACCCTACAAGTGTCACGAGTGCATCAAGCAGTTCAGTCAGCTGGGTGACCTGAAGAGACACATGCGGACTCACACAGGGGAGAAACCCTACAGGTGTGAGGAGTGCAGCAAGCAGTTCACTACCGCAGGTGAACTGAAGAGTCACAGTCGGACTCACACTGGTGAGAAACCCTACAGGTGTGAGGAGTGTGGCAAACAGTTCAGAAACCTTGGTCAACTGAAGAGACACATGCGAACTCATACAGGTGAGAAACCCTTCAGTTGTGAGGAGTGTAGCAAGCAATTCACTGATCAATGTGCTTTGAAGAAACACGTACGGACTCACACAGGAGAGAAACCCTACAGGTGTGAGGAGTGCGGCAGGCAGTTCAGTGAGCAGGGTAGTCTGAAGAACCACATGCGGATACACACTGGGGAGAAACCCTACAAGTGTGAGGAGTGTGGCAAACATTTCAAGCAGCTGGGTCATCTGAAGATCCACATGCGGACTCACACAGGAGAGAAACCCTACGAGTGTGAGGAGTGCAGCAGGCAGTTCAGTGAGCAGGGTAGTCTGAAGTCACACATGCGGACTCACACTGGTGAGAAACCCTACAGGTGTGAGGAGTGCAGTAAACAGTTCAGTCATCTTTGCAGTCTGAAGACCCACAAACGGACTCACACTAGGCATGATTCTTAAAAATGTGACGAGTCATCTTAAAGGAAATGTGAAACAATGTTTTGCACAGTAACCTATCTAAAGCATGAAAGTATGGAGAAAGGAAAAAGTAGTATTCTGAAAGTATATAGTTTTACCAGTTAACATGGTTTGTTATATTACAATAGGAGAGAGAAGTTAATGTAGCATTCTGTATTTTATTGTTTCTTAAATCGTTTCTCTTCTGAAAAATTACTTGTGATAGAAAGAAAGAAAGAAAGAAAGGTCTGCCGTGCCCTTATGCCGAGCGTAGGGTGGTGCCCATATCCATTTCAATAGCCCTTGGGCGACACAAACAGTCCGCTGGTAGTACTGTGTGTTTGACCTTCCCACACTCTTTCTCATTTGTGCTGAGTGCTAAGCAGAGAAAGAAGTGTGTACCATTTTTAAAGTCTTTGGTATGACCCGGCCGGGGTATGAACTCACGACCTCCCGGTTACAAAACGAGCACTCTACTAACAGTATAGAACTGAGGCGAAATTGAAACATTGCTAACAGAGCTTTTTATTTCTTAGTTTATTGCCAACAAATGGCATGGTAACAAATCTGACATGTTACATGTAGGTTTGATAGAACTTTGTACCCATGATCAAGAAAGTTTCTGTGGCTATAAGTTAACTGCTTGTCTGTGGCCTGTTGTAAGTCTTTTTTACCTCCGGGGGAGGAGACATCCTTCCGCGGAAGGGTTTTGTGATTTAGATTTTCATGTTCGCAGCTGTTTCTCGCATTTGGGTGGACGGATTCTTTTGAGACTCGGTATATGTTTTGCCCTTGGGCTGCAGATGATGCAAGTTCTTTTGTTTTTATTGTATATGTGTTTTCGGGCATGAAAATGGTGCCTTTTGGTGCCCCCAAAACACCCCTTTGAGCGAGAAAGCAGTCACGACCGTTGACCTTTGGCGTGTTTAAGCTATTCTCGGTCTGGTCCACGTATATGACCCCTCACACAGAGGGGTGTCCGGTCTTGATAAATTCTTTGTTTAAAACCCTATATAAAAATATACAATAAAATCCCAGAGGTATAAAATCTCAGATTTTACTTTGATCTCAGATTTTTCTTGTTTTTAAACTATTTATGTTTCATATGTTTTTTTTTTCTAGTTAGGATCAAGAGAGTTCTTTTTTGGCAATACTCAGTAACTGCTTGTACATGTATGGATCCCGTTACTTGGATTTTTTCTTAGTCTACTTATGTTTCATAGTTCTGTTTCTTATACATGTATTCAGTTAAGTATTTTTCAAACTACTAGTATAACTGTTTTTATTATTAGCTGTATTTGTGGTTATATATATTATTATAAGCTAAGTGTAGTTAGTGAAGAATGGTTGTGACAGTTGAAGTATTGGATAGAGTTAAATCCAGGTTGTTAATGTTATCTTTTATAACAATATACATGTATAGCTGTTATTTTGAAATTCTACAAGTGACTAGGTTCTTCTTCTTGTTTGGGTACTGCACAACACCCCTAGATTGGGGTAAAGCGTGCAGGGGAGCTGTGCGATGCGCTATTGCTGCGTCCTCAGGTGTTGTAGTACTGCAGCGTTGAACGTCGTGGGTTCCGCAGTATCTGTTATTTCTTGAGGCAAATTGTTCCAGTCTCTGACAGTTTGTGGAAAATATGAATATTTGTAACAGTCTGTATGAAATGATAGTGGCTTGTAAGAGTAAATTGGAGTTGAAGTGTCGCGATTGGCGCGGGATAGGCGTCAACAGGTAGCATATTTCATGACTGTTTATGTTGGAAATAAAGCTGTTTGATGTCATTTTTCTTGTGTAATGAAGTAACTTAATATTCATTGTGAACAGCCCTAGAACATTACACTAACAGCAGTACAGCCTCTACCAGGCTTCCGGAGGCGGCTAGAAAGAGTAGAAATTGGCCAGATAGAGAGATAGCATGCTGGGGGAGTTGGTCCGCCAGAGAGTAGCCTTTACCAGGCTTCGGGAGGTGGCTGCAAAGAGTAGAAATCAGCCAAATAGAGAGATAGCATGCCAAGGGAGCTTGGTCGGCTGGATGGAACAGTTTAACGGTCCCGTGGCATGTTATCTCTCTATTTGACCGATTTCTACTCTTTCCAGCTGCCTCCCGAAGCCTGGTAGAGGCTAGTTAGAGAGTACAGTGCGGTTCTACCTTTTATTTCCAGCCGCCTCCCGAAGCCTGGTAGAGGCTAGTTAGAGAGTACAGTGCGGTTCTACCTGTTATTTCCAGCCGCCTCCCGAAGCCTGCTTTTAGAGGCAACACTAAGGAGTAATAAAGGATAGAACAGGCATTCGGAACTTCAACAATTACACTGTTTCTATTCAAAGACATTTTTGATACCTGGAATAATTATAATAATTACGTTGAAACTAAAGGCCTCTCAAAACCTTGAAATATTTATTAAGTAAAAAAAAAACGTTCCACAAAGTTAAAAAAAATATTCTTGTTACAGACTTTGCAATCACTTGAATACCATTATGCGTTGTATTTACTATTCATTCATTTTGCAATATGGTGGCTGCATAAACAAGTTTTCAAAGAAATGATAATCAATTAGCATTTTTTTACATTGTAAAATCAGCTCAGTGAGTTGGCGAACAGCTATTGGACCACGGGATGTCCTTGAATGGTTACAGGCAGTGCTTATGCCACACCAATTTAATTTCTTGGTTAACAGATTTTTCTAGAAAATAATGGAGCGGGCGGGCGAGCGAAAAAAAAACAGGCCTAGGCATCCTATTATGGCCCAAAATGGTCCTATAGGAGCCATGAAGTCAACACAATTGGCACAAGGCTGGTCCAAAATTTAAACAATGAATTTTGAACTTTTAATGATACCACTGCATTGAAAGATGGAATAAATGTAACAACTAGGAAGAAAAGGACTGTTTTCAACTGTTCAGGGCAAAATATGAGCATTTTGCAGTTGATTATGGATTTCTATTTTTATTTGCAAATCAGAAAAAAATGAAGCGGGCGAATCCGTTAACCAAGAAATTAGATTGGTGTGGCCTTATGATGAATATTAAAAGTTACGTCACACCGTCAGCGGTTCTTAATCTACTCATTAGTCTACCACACCTCACCCAGAGCTGACTGGACATATTTGTCCTGAGTGTAGAATTTGTCAGTAACTCTCAGGGACTGAGCCTTGTCCTGTTCAGTTAAAGCCAGCTGGTCACTGACAGTAAAGGTGTTCTTAAGGAATTGTGAATTGTCAAATCAGAAATACTTCACAACCATCTTTCCCAAATACCTTTAATTCCCGAATAAAGTACGCATCCCGATTAAAGTGCGCAAACCCTATTAATGTACGCAGCCGTTCCCTAGTCTCTACCAGACTAAATACGATGGCTATATATAGGGGAATAATTGCCAGGGAGGTCTGGCCGCCTTGTAGGTTTCCTTCGGAAGGAAAAAAACTACCTCCCCTCGGCCAGACTCCCTTAACCAATTCTATTCTCTTTTTTTTTTGCCAAATTCTACGATCCGTATTCCCTTAGAAAGGCCTGGTGGGGGCTAGTATGCTATAGTACGCTCAAGCTGATTGGCCCTTTCCCCCAAAAAGCTATCAACGCCCAGACAGCTTGATTTCATTACTTAAATCACCGGGAACAAGTGGCTCTGTCGAACACAACATCGACACGCTTCACTGGCAGTCCTTCACCTTCGCTAAGAGCAAGATAAATGAGTAAATGTAAGAGTATATCCTCTACCTCTGAAACAGTATATCCTAAACCGCTAGGTGGCTCTTTCACCAGGTGGAAACCTGAAACTCCCAACACCCGCGTCCTGCCATAGAGATGCTGTGACCCTTGGTTATGGCAACAGATTAAGGTATGCCCAACCAAAATAAAGGCTGGTGGCACAGGCTCCTAGAACATTCGGTCCTTTATTTGCCTGTTGATAAATAAAACAGGCGATGAAACTAGTACAGTGCAGTTTACTTTGAATGTGTCAGTTGAAAAAGGTGAAATTTAGTGGCTGATACTAGTTGCTAATACTGTAGATTTTTAATGTTCGCAATGGCCTTTTTTCTAGTGACCTCTCCTCTGTGAAAGTATTTCCAATGTATTATTACTTTACTACAGAATTGTTTCAACTGCAAACTTTAAATGCAGCAAAATGCACCTTTCCCCTTCTATCACAAAATTTAGTGTAACAAAAAAACATGAATTTTGTAATATGAAAATAAATAAACAAAAATCATGTTGTATCTGCTTGTTACATCTCTGTATAATATTTAGGGGTGCCCAAAATTGTCTGTTGTCTGACATTAATCGCTCTTTCTAGAATCAACTTCATTTTAAATTTGTATGAGTGTGTGAGTGAGTGAGTGTGTATAAAAGATCTATTAGGCCACACCAATTTAATTTCTTGGTTAACGGATTCGCCGCTTCATTTTTTTCTGATTTGCAAATAAAAATAGAAATTCAGAATCAACTGCAGAATGCTCATATTTTGCCCTGAACAGTTGGAAACAGTCCTTTTCATACTTCTTGTTAAAGTCATTCCATGCAATGGTATCATTAAAAGTTCAAAATCCATTGTCAAAATTTTGAACCAGCGTGGTGTGTTGACTTCATGGCTCCTATCGTACCATTTTGGGCCATAATAGGATGCCTAGGCCTGTTTTTATTTTTATTTTTTTTTTCGCCCGCCCGCTCCATTATTTTTGTAGAAAAATCCGTTAACCAAGAAATTAAATTGGTGTGGCCTAATTAAGAATTGTGATTTTAAGTATATGTAAAGGAGTATGTAATTCATTCGGCGGACTGTGAAATGCTTCTTGTCGTTTTACTACTACAAACTAGAGTTCCACGATCTCATACCTTCGCCAAATGATGTTAGCTTTTATGATTAAGAAATTATATATTAATCCCCTAATTATGCAAATAGGATCCTCAATTGCATGAATTATATCTGTTGATCATATTCTCCACCAAAAGACAGTCTTATCTTAACAAAGAATGCCATGATGAAATTTTCTCATAAATTATGCAAATGAGGTCCTTATTTGAATAAGTTATGTTTAATTATGTTCACCTTAACTTAACTTTCAAACACCCCAAGTATAAAATTCCAGGCAGTTACCACTATGCAATTATAATATTTTCTCATTAATTATGCAAATTAAGTCTTCATTTGCATAATCGATATCTGCCTGTATCATTCTTAATAACATATGTCACAAGCTTGAACTTCCTATTATGGAATGCAGCTGATAAATAGAATTTCCTAATTAATTATGCAAATTACATCCATATTTGCATAATTGTAATATCATTATGTCAAGCATCACTCAAGCTACCTACATACCAAAAATCACGATGATCCATCAATCGGTTCTTGAGTTATCCCCCTTTAAACATTTGTCCATTGAACCCCCCTGCAGTTCTAGAGCAAGCAACTAGGAGGCTCAAACTCATGTCACTTCATCCCCAGCACAAGAGCTATCTACCATCTAAATTTCGTCACCCTAGCATGTCTAGATAACGAGATATCAAAACCGGAAGTTCAGCTGCAGTACCATAACAAGCCGCCAGGTGGCCCAAAATCTAATCATTTTGAGGTCTCATCAAGACCTACCCACCTACCAAGTATCAAGACAATCCATCATTATCAAGACCTTCTCAAGTTATCGTGTTGACAGACAGACACACACACACACACACACACACACATACACGAACGCCCCTGAAAACATAACCTTCTTGGCGAAGGTAAAAACATGTATCATTAGGCGGAGGCCATTAGATACGAAAGCACAGACATGCTTACAAGTTTTTGGCAACTTCGTAAAATCTAAGCCATTTGAAATACTGTATCTTAAAGCTTACAGGCAGTGGAAAAGTCTTGCCTTTTTTTTCTGTACCTAGGTGCCCTATTGTGATGTTTGTGGCTACAGATGTGAATAATCGTTCACTACAAGTGAACATCAAACTTAAACGTTATTTGACGTCAACACGCTGAGAGGTGGAAACATGCGAACCTTGAAGAAAGGAGAAGTCAATTCTACTCGTTTTGCACCGTTTGAAATGAGAAATGTTGGAAAACTTTACAGTAGTACCAGTGCTTGCAGATCAACAAGTATCCGGCATATGAACATTTAACCTGTCAGTCTACGGTCTTGTCAACATTCTGTAGCGTGCTCGATGTTTCATGTAATATACAGCACAACATTCCGCACGTACAGAGGCGTGCATTCTTAATAGGTACTGACACGACATCAAAGATATAGCACGACATTTGACATATAAGCAATATTGCAGCCAATTTATTCCAAATCCAAAGTAGCAGATGAAGCCTACTTCACAGCACGCCACTTAAGCGTACGTACGTGTGATTGAAGCAAAACATGTATTTCGTTTCAAAGACTCGTTTCAAAGACATATACATAAATACAAGACATTAGGTGGAGGCCATTAGACGTGCTTACAAGCCTTTAATTGAGTAACTTCATAAAAAGCTAAGCCCTTTGAAACACTGTATTTCAAAGCTCACAGGCAATGGAAAAGTCCTACCTTTTTGCTGCAATTACCTAAGTGTCTGCTATGATGTTAGGGATCTACAGATGTGAAGAATCGTTCACACCAAGTGAACATCAAACTTAAATGTTCCTTGACGTCAACTCGGTAAGGGATGGAAACATCCGAACCGTGAAAAAAGGAGAAGTCGGTTCTACTCATCGTCTCAGCTAGTAATTGTGCAACTGTCGCTAGCCTGTTTGACATGTTCGCACTTCAGAAGGCTAAGAGTTCGTGGAAGGTGTTAAACGACATGTGTTTCTAACGAGGAGCATGGAGGAATTGGAGGTACTGAAGGACTGAACTCTCGCCCTCTTTGCGTTTTAAGGTGTTTTTCCTTCACTGTCAGAATCTGAATCAGAGTTAA